>NW_027507718.1:537648596-537704555 GCF_037356315.1 Lithobates pipiens
ACCATTGTGTGACTCCCCCCACCATCATGGGGCTCCTCCCACCATCGCGTGACTCCTCCCACCATCGTGTCGCCCCTCCCACCATCCCGTGACTCCTCCCACCATCGTGTGACTCCTCCCACCATCCCGTGACTCCTCCCACCATCATGTGGCTCCTCCCACCATCCCGTGACTCCTCCCACCATCGTGTGGCCCCCTCCCACCATTCCGTGACTCCTCCCACCATCGTGTGACTCCTCCCACCATCCCGTGACTCCTCCCACCATCGTGTGGCTCCTCCCACCATCCCATGACTCCTCCCCTCATCATCCTGTGGCTCCTCCCATCATCCTGTGACTCCCCCCACCATCGCGTGACTCCTCCCACCATCCCGTGACTCCTCCCACCATCGTGTGACTCCTCCCACCATCCCATGACTCCTCCCTCACCATCCTGTGGCTCCTCCCACCATCGTGTGGCTCCACCCACCATCCCGTGACTCCTCCCACCATCCCGTGACTCCTCTCACCATCCAGTGACTCCTCCCACCATCCCGTGGCTCCTCCCCTCATCATCCAGTGGATCCACCCACCATCCCGTGACTCCTCCCCTCATCATCATGTGGCTCCTCCCATCATCCCGTGACTCCTCCCACCATCCTGTGGCTCCTCCCACCATCCCATGACTCCTCCCCTCATCATCCTGTTGCTCCTCCCACCATCCCGTGACTCCTCCCGCCATCATTTGACTCCTCCCACCATCCCGTGACTCCTCCCACCATCCCATGACTCCTCCCCTCATCATCCTGTGGCTCCTCCCACCATCGTGTGGCTCCACCCACCATTGTGTGACTCCTCCCACCATCACGTGACTCCTCCCACCATCGTGTGACTCCTCCCACCATCCCGTGACTCCCCCCCTCATCATCCAGTGGCTCCTCCCACCGTCGTGTGACTCCACCCACCATCTCCTGTCTCCACCCTCTATCGCATGACTCCTCCCCTCATCATCCAGTGGCTCCTCCCACCGCCCAGTGGCTCCTCCCACCATCACGTGACTCCCCCCTCATCATCCAGTGGCTCCTCCCACCGTCGTGTGACTCCACTCACCATCTCCTGTCTCCACCCTCTATCGCATGACTCCTCCCCTCATCATCCCGTGACTCCCACCATCGTGTGACTCCTCCCACCATCGTTTGACTCCTCCCACCATCGTGTGACTCCTCCCACGATCGTGTGACTCCTCCCACCATCACATGACTCATCATCATGTGGCTCCTCCCACCATCGTGTGGCTCCACCCACCATCATGTGACTCCTCCCACCATCCCGCGACTCATCCCCTCATCATCCATTGGCTCCTCCCACCATCGTGTGACTCCTCCCACCATCCCGCAACTCATCCCCTCATCATCCTGTGGCTCCTCCCACCATTGTGTGACTCCTCCCACCATCCCGTGACTCCTCCCACCATGCCGTGACCCCTCCCACCACCGTGAGACTCCTCCGACCATCATGTGACTCCTCCCACCATCCCGCGACTCCTCCCACCATTGTGTGGCTCCTCCCACCATCCAGTGACTCCTCCCACCATGCCCTGACTCCTCCCACCATCGTGTGACTCCTCCCACCATCCCGTGACTCATCATCCTGTGGCTCCTCCCACCATCGCGTGGCTCCTCCCACCATCGTGTGACTCCTCCCACCATCCCGTGACTCCTCACACCATTCCGTGACTCTTCCCACCATCCAGTGGCTCCTCCCACCATCATGTGACTCCTCCCATCTTTGAATGACTCCTCCCACCATCACGTGGCTCCTCCCACCATCGTGTGACTCCTCCCACCATCCAGTAACTGCTCCCCTCATCATCCTGTGGCTCCTCCCACCATCCCGTGACTCCTCCCGCCATCGTGTGACTCCTCCCACCATCTCATGACTCCTCCCCTCATCATCATGTGGCTCCTCCCATCATCCCGTGACTCCTCCCACCATCGTGTGACTCCTCCCCTCATCATCCCGTGACTCCTCCCACCATCATGTGGCTCCTCCCACCGTCGTGTGACTCCTCCCACCATCGTGTGGCCCCTCCCACCATCCCGTGACTCCTCCCACCATCTTGTGACTCCTCCCACCATCCCGTGACTCCTCCCACCATCGTGTGGCTCCTCCCACCATCCCATGACTCCTCCCCTCATCATCCTGTGGCTCCTCCCATCATCCCGTGACTCCTCCCACCATCCCGTGACTCCTCCCACCATCGTGTGACTCCTCCCGCCATCACGTGGCTCCTCCCACCATCCCGTGACTCCTCCCACCATCGTGTGACTCCTCCCACCATCGTCTGGCTCCTCCACCATCCCGTGACTCCTCCCACCATCGTGTGACTCCTCCCACCATCCCATGACTCCTCCCCTCATCATCCTGTGGCTCCTCCCACCATCGTGTGACTCCACCCACCATCCCGTGCCTCCTCCCACCATCCTGTGACTCCTCTCACCATCCAGTGACTCCTCCCACCATCCCGCGACTCATCATCATGTGGCTCCTCCCACCATCGCGTGGCTCCTCCCACCATCGTGTGACTCCTCCCACCATCCCGTGACTCCTCCCACCATGCCGTGACCCCTCCCACCATCGTGTGACTCCTCCCACCATCCCGTGACTCATCCCCTCATCATCCTGTGGCTCCTCCCACCATCGTGTGGCTCCTCCCACCATCGTGTGACTTCTCCCACCATCCCGTGACTCCTCCCACCATGCCGTGACCCCTCCCACCATCGTGTGACTCCTCCCACCATCCCGTGACTCCTCACACCATTCCGTGACTCTTCCCACCATCCAGTGGCTCCTCCCCACCATCATGTGACTCCTCCCATCTTTGAATGACTCCTCCCACCATCACGTGGCTCCTCCCACCATCGTGTGACTCCTCCCACCATCCAGTAACTCCTCCCCTCATCATCTTGTGGCTCCTCCCATCATCCCGTGACTCCTCCCGCCATCGTGTGACTCCTCCCACCATCTCATGACTCCTCCCCTCATTATCATGTGGCTCCTCCCATCATCCCGTGACTCCTCCCACCATCGTGTGACTCCTCCCCTCATCATCCCGTGACTCCTCCCACCATCATGTGGCTCCTCCCACCGTCGTGTGACTCCTCCCACCATCGTGTGGCCCCTCCCACCATCCCGTGACTCCTCCCACCATCTTGTGACTCCTCCCACCATCCCGTGACTCCTCCCACCATCGTGTGGCTCCTCCCGCCATCCCATGACCCCTCCCCTCATCATCCTGTGCTCCTCCCATCATCCCGTGACTCCTCCCACCATCCCGTGACTCCTCCCACCATCGTGTGACTCCTCCCGCCATCACGTGGCTCCTCCCACCATCCCGTGACTCCTCCCACCATCGTGTGACTCCTCCCACCATCGTCTGGCTCCTCCCACCATCCCGTGACTCCTCCCACCATCGTGTGACTCCTCCCACCATCCCATGACTCCTCCCCTCATCATCCTGTGGCTCCTCCCACCATCGTGTGACTCCACCCACCATCCCGTGCCTCCTCCCACCATCCTGTGACTCCTCTCACCATCCAGTGACTCCTCCCACCATCCCGTGACTCCTCCCCTCATCATCATGTGGCTCCTTCCATCATCCCGTGACTCCTCCCACCATCTTGTGGCTCCTCCCACCATCCCGTGACTCCTCCCACCGCCCCGTGATTCCTCCCACCATTGTTTGACTCCTCCCACCATCCCGTGACTCCTCCCACCATTCCATGACTCCTCCCCTCATCATCATGTGGCTCCTCCCACCATCGTGTGGCTCCACCCACCATTGTGTTTCCGAGGATTTCCAAGTGATGCTAAGTATTTCCAAATGGCTCCGGAGGGTTCCGAGTGTCACCCGGTGCCCCCTGCACCTCTGGCCAAATGTGGTACTGCACACCCCATTAGCTTGAATTCTGCTTCTACTGAGTCAGAATTTTTAAAAAAGTTGCTCGTCTTTCAAACGCTTGTTAACCGCGTTACTCATTAACCAAGGTTCCACTGTAGTCACACAAAAATCTGTTGCCATTTGGGAGCTGCGGGCCACTGTCTGGGGGCAGGTTTGGCATCACTCCGGGGGGGGGGGGGGGGGGGGAGGGGGGTCATGATATCAGAAAGAGCAGTTTGGCCACACCCACTGTTTGCTTCTTGGGGCACCCAAAGGTGTCCCAGGTCTTTTATAATCCTATTGTGTATACTACAAAAACAAATGTGCCCTGTGCCCGCTAAAGTGTTTGGGTTTGGCTTGAAGAAAAGGTGGCAACCCTACTGCCCAGCCAGGGCACACTCCCTGAGGGCACGCTCCCCGAGGGCACGCTCCCCGAGGGCACTCTCCCCGAGGGCACGCTCCCCGAGGGCACGCTCCCCGAGGGCACTCTCCCCGAGGGCACGCTCCCCGAGGGCACGCTCCCCGAGGGCACGCTCCCCGAGGGCACTCTCCCGAGGGCACGCTCCCCGAGGGCACGCTCCCCGAGGGCACTCTCCCCGAGGGCACTCTCCCCGAGGGCACGCTCCCCGAGGGCACGCTCCCCGAGGGCACTCTCCCCGAGGGCACGCTCCCCGAGGGCACGCTCCCCGAGGGCACGCTCCCCGAGGGCACTCTCCCCGAGGGCACTCTCCCCCGAGGGCACGCTCCCCGAGGGCACGCTCCCCGAGGGCACTCTCCCCCGAGGGCACGCTCCCCGAGGGCACGCTCCCCGAGGGCACGCTCCCCGAGGGCACGCTCCCCGAGGGCACTCTCCCCGAGGGCGCACTCTCCCCGAGGGCGCACTCTCCCCGAGGGCGCGCTCCCCGAGGGCGCACTCTCCCCGAGGGCGCACTCTCCCCGAGGGCACACTCTCCCCAAGGGCACACTCTCCGAGGGCACTCTCCCCGAGGGCACACTCACACCCAGGTTTACTACTACTTCTTCATCACCCTCCTCACAGAAGATTGTAATAGAGTCAGGGCAACTACAACCGTTCTTCCTGAATGTTGAACCACCTGAAATGGGGTTTTAGCCCTGTCCATGTCCATTGGGCAGGAGCCCACTGCTTCAGCATAGCTCTGGAGTATTTAGTTCTCATGCCATAACTTAGATGACCCCCCCCCCCCCCATCCTGACACTTATATAGGCTCTGACTCCACCTATTACATCACTAGAGGAAGGTTTTCTCTAAAAAGGGACCTAACACCCAATTACCACTTTCCCTTTACTATGCTATATTGGGAACAGAGCCATCTAGTGGCAAGCAAGCTAACTACATCTGCTAATTTATGGACTATAAAGGGGGGGGGGAAGAGTGCATAATGCAGTGAATGCATAGGACTCAGCTGCACTGCTCATTCCAAACAAGTGATAGCGATGGGGGGGGGGGGGGGGAGGGGAAAGGAGAGGTCTAGGGGCCCACAGAGAATGTTACAAGCAAAACATGCAAACATAGGTAACAGGGCCCTTCAGTAGTGGATGTGTATGGAGGTGGGGGTGGGGGTGGGGTCACCGCCTTTTCTTCAAGTCAAACCCGAACACTTTAGCAGCGCACAGCAATTATTTTATTTTTTTTATAGTATAAACTATACATATATTTTGCAATTAAATAACATTTCTAATCAAATTAAGTTAATTACAAGAGTCCCCTTTTTACATCGGAGTCCACAGAGTTCCCCTTTTACATCAGAGTCCACAGAGTTCCCCTTTTACATCGGAGTCCACAGAGTCCCCTTTTACATCAGAGTCCACAGAGTTCCCTTTTTTACATCAGAGTCCACAGAGTCCCCTTTTTACATCAGAGTCCACAGAGTCCCCTTTTACATCAGAGTCCACAGAGTCCCCTTTTTACATCAGAGTCCACAGAGTCCCCTTTTACATCAGAGTCCACAGAGTTTCCTTTTTACATCAGAGTCCACAGAGTTCCCTTTTTTACATCAGAGTCCACAGAGTCCCCTTTTTACATCAGAGTCCACAGAGGTCCCTTTTTTACATCAGAGTCCACAGAGGTCCCTTTTTTACATCAGAGTCCACAGAGTCCCCTTTTTACATCAGAGTCCACAGAGTTCCCTTTTTTACATCAGAGTCCACAGAGTCCCCTTTTTTACATCAGAGTCCACAGAGTCCCCTTTTTACATCAGAGTCCACAGAGTCCCCTTTTTTACATCAGAGTCCACAGAGTCCCCTTTTTACATCAGAGTCCACAGAGTCCCCTTTTTACATCAGAGTCCACAGAGTCCCCTTTTTACATCAGAGTCCACAGAGGTCCCTTTTTTACATCAGAGTCCACAGAGGTCCCTTTTTACATCAGAGTCCACAGAGTTCCCCTTTTTACATCAGAGTCCACAGAGTCCCCCTTTACATCAGAGTCCACAGAGTCCCCCTTTACATTAGAGTCCACAGGGGAACTTTGATGTAACGGGTGCTCTGAGAACCCTGATTTATCTTATTGTACTCAGACGCAGGAGAGAGAAGGGGGGGACTTCAGTCAGAGACAGGGATGGATGGTGAGCTCACTCACCCCTTGGCAGTCAGCACCTCTCATCTAGATGTAGCTGAGGCTGCTGGACTTCTGGCCCCCATTTTCTTTTCTGAGTTCTGAGGCCCAGCGCCAGGGATTGAAGTGTGGACAGACACAGAGGGGTAGGGGTGGGAGGAAGAGGAGCAGAGCAGGGGAGTGCCCTCTCTCCTCTCCTGTCTGTGTGTGGGGGGGGAGGGTATGGTTTGTTAGTGCTACGCTTTGGGCAGTGTGAAAGAGAGTGTAACAAACACTCTCGGCTTAGACAACTGCAGCCAACAACCCAGCTGGAAAGCCACAGTCTGGTCTGAATAATGTGTCCGGGTTGCAGGTGGTCTGAAACCCGAACGCATTATGATTCCAAACCCGAATTGTCCGGGTGAATCCCGGACAGGTGGCAACCATATGTATGGATTCCTTTTTGGAGAATAAGGATATCATTTAGTATCACTTTCAATAACATTTAAAGTCTGTCCTATCCAGAACGGTGTCAGAGCTGGGCATGCGCAGTATAAAGAGATGTCAGCCGCGTGTTTCTGACGCCGGAATGCCGCAGCTTTATTGTGAACCAACATTGGCCAATCAAGCACATGATCAGAGAGAGGTTCAGTGGGAGGAGCTTCTTACATTTGGGATCCGATCTGAACAGCCAATCGGTGACTGTTCAGTCGGAATGTCTGGTTCCTCCGGAGTCGGGATCAGATTTCTGGATTCCTCGCCGTTCCTTACCTGCGTCCTTGGAAGTCCTCGGATTATATCAAAGTAATACGAAGGCCAATCAAATATTTAATTGTGGACAGAAGTCTTATCTTGGTACCAGTAAGCGGTGCCAGTGCCGGTAATGTGGGCAGATAAGAAAGCCTCGGAAGATCACCTTCAGGAGAATTGGCTCTGATGTGCCGCAATATCTGGTGATTTCTACACCGTCAACCCAGGGCCGTCTTTAAGGCAGGGCAAAAGGGGCAGCTGCCCTGGGCCCTGTCATTGTTGTGGGGCCCAAAGCAGCTGCCTCATACTTGCCAACTATCCCAGTTTACATTCCCTTGTCCCTTGAAGTTTTAGTCCTGTGCTGTGTTCTGATATTTCAGTGTGAAGTGCTGCTATTAATATGCCCAGCTCTGCCCTATTGTGTACAGGTGACTCACCTGCAGACCCTGTGTTTACATGTAAATACTGGCATTGATATGTAAATAGCAGTGACATGCATATGTAAATAGCTGAGGCCAACTGCACATGTAAATAAAGGCAGCATTCATAGGTCTATCATCAAGCAGAAATGTGCTGTAACCTCTAGCAACTAATCAGTGAGCCTTAAGGAGTGCTGTAACCTCTAGCAACCAGTCAGTAAGCAGTAATGGTAGCTGTAACCTCTGGCAACCAGTCGCAATCGCTGCCTGATCTGATACAGTAAACTGATTTTAAGTCTAGCTGCTATTTATTATATGTCTCAGAGAAGGTGGAGAGGGAAATTGCATGGGGGGAGGGGGGCCCTAAGCAAATTTTTGCCCAGGGCCCAATCAAGATTAAAGACGGCCCTGCGTGAACCCGTCACTCACCTCCACATTCAATGCTTGACAATTTTTTCTTGTTTGGTGAGTCGGTCTAATTCCTATGATTATATTGTCCTCCTGAAGATCTCAGGTACTCTTCTTTCTAACTTACAGGAGGCTTCCGAGTGTAAAGAAAATACCAAATGTTGGGTGACAACCAAAAACTCCCTCATTGTGGAGAGATTTCCTTTCACTTCCTGTTTTGTCTACAAGAGAAGAAGTGAAGTAAAATCTCCCCAATGACAGGAGTTAGAACCCATCTTCCCTTTATCTTTACTTTTAGTTTAGCACCCCGGAGTTTAGTCGGGGAGCTCCTCACAATTTACTTGCCAAGAGTAGTTATCCTGGTTGATTGATAGGGATCTATTGATTTCTCTCTTAAGTTTGGCCTTGCTGCAGTTTTCTCTTCTACCACTAGGTGGCCGGGTACTTACTTGGTGGTACTAGATACGAGAAGGGCAACCCAAGGTCAGGTCAGGGGTATATGGGGTATCTCAGCCAATGGGCAGGGGTTTTCTTGAATCCCTTGGCCTGCTGGGTGAGCCTATATTTTTGGGTGAAGTCAGGTGATCGGTGTTCTGTGTAGGATTGCCACCTGTCCGGGATTCACCCGGACAGTTCGGGTTTGGAATCATACGTCCGGGTTTCAGACTGCCTGAAACCCGGACAAATTATTCAGACTGGACTTTGGCTTCCCAGCAGGTTTACTGGCTGCATTTGGCTAAGCTGGGAGTGTCTCTTTTTCACACTGCCCAAAGTCAGCACTAACAATACTAACAATTTCCTCACCCCCTGCCCCCCACACTGATGGGGGAGGAGAGAGGGCTCGATCTGCACCTCTTTCTCCCACCCCCTACTCCTCTGTGTCTGCCCCACACTCCAATCCCAGCGATGTGCCTCAGAAAAGGATAGTAGGGGTCAGAAATCGGAAGTCCATCAGCTTCAGCTACATCTGGATGAGAGGTGCTGATTGCCAAGGGGTGAGTGAGCTCACCATCCACCCCTGTCTGTGACTAAACTCTCCCTCCTTCTCTCTCCTGCCTCTGAGTGAGTACACTAAGGTAAATCGGGGTTCTCAGAGCACCCCTTACATCAGAGTTCCCCTTTACACCAGAGGCCACAGTGTTCCCCCTTACAACAGAGTCCTCACCGTAAATCAGAGTTCTCAGTGTTCCACCCTTAAATCAGGGTTTCTAGATCATCCCCTAGAGTCCCCAGAGTTCTCCCTTACATCACAGTCTGCAGAGTCCCCCCTTACAGTGAAAGGGAACTCTGTGGTTTCAGGTGTAAAAGAGGAACTCTGTGGACTCTGATGTAAAGGGGGACTCTTGTTATTAACGCCATATGATTAGAAATGTTATTTAGTAGCAAAATATATCTATAGTTTATACTATAATAAAAAATTGCTGTGCGCCGCTAAAGTGTTCGGGTTTGACGTAAAAAAAAGGTGGCGACCTCAGGGGCAAGTGAGGGGGGTATATTCCTCCATCGGACCACAGACGGAGGGACTTGTGGAGAATACATTGTGGATATAATGAGGCGGAATAATAATCTCTATGCAGTGAAGGGACATGATGGGGACTGTGTGTTCTCTACTATTACTGGTGGGATTTTCTTTCTAGGCTCCACCCCCCTTTCTTATTGGTCACTTTAAAATGTTTCAGAGAATTGCAGGACCGTTTGACCAAAGTGACATACCAGATCCAACCACAAGGGGCAGAGTGACGGTAATATTATATGTATAGTAACACAGGGGAGTCGTACCACGGTGGGAGGAGACAGGAGATGGTGGGAGGAGACAGGAGATGGTGGGAGGAGTCACGCGATTGTGGGAGGAGTCACGGGATGGTGGGAGGAGTCACACAATGGCGGCTGGGGGGATTCATGCGATAGAGCGTGGAGACAGGAGATGGTGGGAGGAGTCACATGATGGTGGGAGGAGCCACGGGATGGTGGGAGGAGTCACGCAATGGTGGGAGGAGCCAACGGGGCGATGGTGGGAGGAGCCACATGATGGTGGGTGGAGCCACTGGATGATGAGGGGATGAGTCGTGGGATGGTGGGAGGAGTCACACGATGGAGGGTGGAGCCACACGATGGTGGGAGGAGCCACGGGATGATGAGGGGAGGAGTCATGGGGTGGTGGGAGGAGTCACACAATGGCGGCTGGGGGATTCATGCGATAGAGGGTGGAGACAGGAGATGGTGGGAGGAGTCACATGATGGTGGGAGGAGCCACGGGATGGTGGGAGGAGTCACGGGATGGTGGGTGAAGCCACACAATGGTGGGAGGAGCCAACGGGGCAATGGAGGGAGGAGTCACACGATGGTGAGTGGAGCCACACGATGGTGGGAGGAGCCACAGGATGATGAGGGGAGGAGTCATGTGATGGTGGGAGGAGCCATGGGAGGTGGGAGGAGTCACACAATGGTGGGAGGAGCCAACGGGGCGATGGAGGGAGGACTCACACGATGGTGGGAGGAGCCACTGGATGGTGGGAGGAGTTACTGGATGGTGGGAGGAGTCCCGCGATAGTCACTGGGCGGGGGAGTCATGCGATAGAGGGAGAAGTCACACAATGGTGGGTGGAGTCACATGATGGTGGGAGGAGCCACTGGATGATGAAGGGAGGAGTCACGGGATGGTGGGAGGAGCCACTGGATGGTGGGAGGAGCCACTGCATGGTGAGGGGAGGAGTCACTGGATGGTGGGAGGAGTCCCGCTATAGTCACACAATGGTGGGTGGAGGCACATGATGGTGGGAGGAGCCAACAGGCGATGGAGGGAGGAGTAACACGGTGGTGGGAGGAGCCATGGGATGTAGGGAGGAGTCACGTGATAGAGGGTGGAGACAGGAGATGGTGGGAGGAGTCACGGGATGGTAGGAGGAGTCACGGGGTGGTGGGAGGAGTCACGGGATGGTGGGAGGAG
Organism: Lithobates pipiens; assembly: GCF_037356315.1. Taxonomy (NCBI): domain Eukaryota; kingdom Metazoa; phylum Chordata; class Amphibia; order Anura; family Ranidae; genus Lithobates; species Lithobates pipiens. Next base: position 537,659,593 of record NW_027507718.1, read on the forward strand.
CCACGGGATGATGAGGGGAGGAGTCACACCATGGCGGGGGAGTCACGCGATGGAGGGAGGAGACAGGAGATGGTGGGTGAAGTCACACAATGGTGGGAGGAGCCAACGGGCTGATGGAGGGAGGAGTCACACGGTGGTGGGAGGAGTCACGGGATGGTGGGAGGAGTCACATGATGGTGGGAGGAGCCACTGGATGATGAGGGGAGGAGTCACACGATGGTGGGAGGAGCCACGGGATGGTGGGAGGAGTCCCTCGATAGTCACCCGATGGTGGGATGAGCCACTGATGGTGGGAGGAGTCACGGGATGGTGGGAGGAGCCACACAATGGTGGGAGGAGCCACGGGATGATGAGGGGAGGAGTCACACCATGGCGGGGGAGTCACGCGGTGGTGGGAGGAGTTACGGGATGGTGGGTGGAGCCACACAATGGTGGGAGGAGCCAACGGGGCAATGGAGGGAGGAGTCACACGATGGTGGGAGGGGCCATGGGATGGTGGGAGGAGTCAAGGGGTGGTGGGAGGAGTCACACGATGGTGGGAGAAGCCACGGGATGGTGGGAGGAGTCCTGCGATAGTCACACGATGGTGGGAGGAGCCACGAATGGTGGGAGGAGTCACAGGATGGTGGGAGGAGCCACGTGATGGCGGGAGGAGCCACAGGATGATGAGGGGAGGAGTCACACCATGGTGGGGGAGTCACGCAATGGAGGGAGGAGACAGGAGATGGAGGGTGGAGTCACTTGATGGTGGGAGGAGCCACGGGATGGTGGGGTGAGTTTCGGGATGTGGGAGGAGCCACGGGATGGTGGGAGGAGCCACAGGATGGTGGGAGGAGCACTGGGTGGTGGGAGGAGCCACTGGATGATGAGGGGAGGAGTCACTGGATGGTGGGAGGAGTCACGCGATGGTGGGAGGAGTCACGGGGTAACGGGAGGAGTCACAGCAGTCACACAATGGTGAGAGGAGTCACGGGATGGTGGGAGGAGTCACACAGTGGGAGGAGACAGGAGATGGTGGGAGGAGTCACTGAATGGCGGGAGGAGTCACAGGAGGGTGGGAGGGGCCACAGATGGTGGGAGGAGTCACTTTATGATGGGAGGAGTAACACAGTGGGAGGAGACAAGAGATGGTGGGGGGGAGTCACGCGATGATGGGAGGAGTCACGGGATGGTGGGAGGAGTCACATGATGGAGGGAGGAGCCACTGGATGGTGGGAGGGGTCACACAATGATGGGAGGAGCCAGAGGATGATGAGGGGAGGAGTCATGGGATGGTGGGAGGAGTCACACGATGGTGGGTGGAGCCACGGGATGATGAGGGGAGGAGTCATGGGGTGGTGGGAGGAGCCACTGGATGATGAGGGGAGGAGTCGCGGGATGGTGGGAGGAGTCACACGATTGTGTGAGGAGCCACTGATGGTGGGAGGAGTCAGTGAATGGTGGGTGGAGTCACTGGGTGGTGGGAGGAGTAACACAGTGGGAGGAGACAAGAGATGGTGGGGGAGTCACACGATGGTGGGAGGAGCCACAGGATGATGAGGGGAGGAGTCACGCGATGATGGGAGGAGCCACAGGATGGTGGGAGGAGTCACGGGATGGTGGGAGGAGTCACATCATGGTGGGAGGGGCCACTGGATGGTGGGAGGAGACACTGGATGATGAGGGGAGGGGTCACGGGATGGTGGGAGGACCTGATGGATGATGAGGGGAGGAGTCACTGGATGGTGGGAGGAGTTAGGGGGATGGGAGGAGTCACAGCTGTCACACGATGGTGGGAGGAGCCACGGGATGATGAGGGGGAGTCACACAATGGTGGGAGGAGCCACTGGATGGTGGGAGGAGCCACGGGGTGGTGGGAGGAGTTGCACGATGGTGGGAGGAGTCAAGTGATGGTGGGAGGAGTCACAGGATGGTGGGAGGATTCACACAGTGGGAGGAGACAGGACATGGTGGGAGGAGACACTGGATGGCGGGAGGAGTCACAGGAGGGCGGGAGGAGTCAGTGGATGGTGGGAGGAGTCACAGGAGGGCGGGAGGAGTCAGTGGATGGTGGGAAGAGTCACAGGAGGGCAGGAGGAGTCAGTGGATGGTGGGATGAGTCACAGGAGGGTGGGAGGAGTCAGTGGATGGCGGGAGGAGTCAGGGGAGGGTGGGAGGGGTCACGCGGTGGTGGGAGGAGTCACGCGATGGTGGGTGGAGCCAACGGAGCTATGGAGGGAGGAGTCACACTAAAGTGGGAGGAGTCATCCAATACCATTGAAGGCGGTGACCTTCCATTTGATTGCACTGGGGTGTGAGATGTCTATTGGAGGAGAGAGAAGAGGGGTGGGGCCTGTGGTTGGTTAGAATCATTCACCATCTACAGCGATCAATTCTATAATACACCCCAGACACTCCCACTGGGAGGGGCGTCTCTGTCTCTGTAGGGGTAGATCTGTCAGGGGGCGATTGGTGACTTCATAGGGGAGAGTCCGGGGCAGAGGAACCGCATCCCCTCCCCCCTCTAATAATACAGACTATGAAAATAGGTATCCCCTCCCCCCTCTAATAATGCAGTATGTGTATGAATGGGAGTTAGGGAGATTAGATTGTAAGCTCCTTGGGGGACTGATCATTATCACATGTCCTACCCATTGGATTGGCTCTGCAGACTCCTCTTCTCCGTTGCCGATACCTGCAGCTTTCCTGCCAATCCCCTGGACAGATTTGTTGGTGGAGGGGGTCCTCTGGGCTTGTACGGCCCCCTGTGGAGACCCCAATTACACAGTGAGACCCTTTATCTCCATAGTAACAGGGAGACCCCAATTACACAGGAGGAGGGGGGGTAGGGTCGCCACCTTTTCTTCAAGTCAAACCCGAACAATTTAGCGGCATACAGAAAAGTTTTAGTTTATTGTGTAAACTATTCATATATTTTGCTATTAAATAACATTTCTAATCATATGAAGTTAATAAAAAGAGTTCCCCCTTTACATCAGAGTCCACAGAGTTCCCCTTTTACATCTGAACTTGCAGAGTTCCCTTTCACTGTAAGGGGGGACCCTGCAGACTCTGATATAAGGGAGAACTCTGGGGACTCTGACATAAGGGATGCTCTCGGAACTCTGATGTAAAGGGGAAATCTGATGTAAGGGGTGCTCTGAGAACCCTGATTTACCTTGGTGTACTCACTCAGAGGCAGGAGAGAGAAGGGGAGAGACTTCAGTCACAGACAGGGATGGATGGTGAGCTCACTCACCCCTTGGCAGTCAGCACCTCTCATCCAGATGTATCTGAGGCTGCTGGACTTCGAATTTCTGGCCCCCAATTTCCTTTTGTGAGGCACAGCACCAGGGATTGAAGTGTAGACAGACAGGGTTAGGAGGAAGAGGAGCAGATCAAGCCCTCTCTCCTTTCCTGTCTGGGTGGGGGGAGGGCTAATTGTTAGTGTTGGCTTTGGGCAATATGAAAAAGAGAGTATAACAGACACTCTTGGCTTACACAACTGCAGCCAGCAACCCTGCTGGGAAGCCATAGTCTGGTCTGATTAATGTGTCCGGGTTGCAGGTGGTCTGAAACCCGAACACATGAATCCAAACCCAAACTGTCCGGGTGAATCACGGACAGGTGGCAACCCTAAGTGAGACCCTTTATCTCCATAGCAACAGGGAGACCCCAATTACACAGTGAGACCCTTTATCTCCATAGCAACAGTGATACCCCCCATAACCCAGAAATTGCGGGGATCCCCCCTCTAAGAAAATGTGCCCCTCCCCCTCTCCCCCAATCTCAGCCATCTGCACATTCCGGTAATGCGCACAGAAATGGCCGGCGGTTGTCATGGCTGTCTGCTGCGGTATCGTTCTAACGAGGCCTCCCTGCCCCCCCGGCCAAGTCCGCCCCTACCTCCTGGCTGGCGGGTTCAGCAGCGGCTGCCAGCTCCACCTCGATCCTTTACCAGTCCGGCCCACTCACCCTGCCAGCTTGGGGACACTGACCGGGGACATTCCCTCCCATCCTCCCACGCACAAATCAGGCAAATGAGGCAGCTGCGAGGCCCCTGGGAGCGCGAGGCCTTAGGCAAACGCCTTTTGTCCCTAATTAGAGAGCCGCCTCCTCTGCCTTCACTGACATCATCCCATTGGTGGGTGTTTGTAGAGTCGGGGTACACCGTTCTTATTTATTAAGAACACTGTGTAGGAGGTGAGGGCACCAAATCCAGAGAGCGGGTTGTCTGTCCTTCCCCTTGAAATGGTTTCTGCTTTCGGTATCATTTCACATTGATGCCATCTTTGGATTTGGTGCCACCCCCACCATCTGTTCACTGCTGTACTAACATCAAATTAGTAGAACGTCTTTCACAAATGTAACTTTCTCTTTTCATGTACTAACATCACACATGTTTGGCCTGATTGTTCTATATACAATATATATGTGACGGACTGGGGTTTATATGGTCACAAAACAGACACCCCAAAGCAAAGTACATATTCATTTTTTTTTAATTCTAAATATCTCCCTTCTATTCTATTAATAACCAGTAGATGGCAGAGAAGGTACACAAACAGAGTCTATATAAGGCCACACACCATGTGACTGGAAATTAAACTACTTCCAGCCATAAAGTCAGTGGTCATATCTCATGCTGTTTGTGTGATTCTTTGCAGGTATGTACTCTAAATTGTTCCTAATCTGTATTAACCTGTGATAGAAAGATTCCTAAACATCTTGAGCAGATGCAGAAAAAGTCTCAGCAGATTTTATGCTATAGTTTTGCTGTAATTAGAAGTTTAGAACAGCATGTGTCAGAAACAAGTGAAAAGTGCATAAGAACATGAAAATACTGCATTAGTCAGAACAAATGTCTATGATAAACACTAAACCTTTCTAAATAGGTATATTTAAACCTGATTTATTGGAAATTGCATAGATTTATAGAAGCACATGTTTTCTGTTATTTAATATAGAGAAAAACCTATTGTATGTAAAGCTTATGTATTGCATCATACAGACATGCAATGTGCACCATCTAGTGGTTAAAAAAGAGTACTACCATGATAATATTTGTATTAAAGCAATGCATTGCTAGTATGATTATTGCACACTTAAAGTGTACCAGAGAGATAAAGATAATAATCTATAACACTGAATAACAGGGATATATATGTTATTAAAATATAGTAATGTTCATTGTTGTAACTACGTTTTAGAATACTTTAGTTAAAATCGGTATTATATATATTGTTAATGTTTATAAACATGTGACTATAAAAATGTAAAAGATGTATTGTTATGTAAAAATTAAACTACTTTCAGCCATAAAGTCAGTGGTCATATCTCATTCTGTTTGTGTGATTCTTTGCAGTCCACGCCAAGCTGATCACCTTATCTCATCGCGTCTACAATCATCGGCTCTCTTAATTCACATTTTGAGGCCGGTAACATTTTGGGGGCTCGTCCGGGATTCGTTGTGTTACCAGTGAGAAGGAAGCGCGAGACAAGCGTGAGCCTGCTACAGAGCTACAAGGAGAGTCGTGAGAGTCGTCTGCCTCGTGAGTGCAAGTCTTCAGATTGCAACAGAGATGGCGTCTCCTCGTCGTGCGCTGATGTGGGATATCCGGAAACAAATTCATCTGCTTAATGAAGAACAGCTGCATAGCCTCGCTATTACGCTGGGAGATGAAAGAGACGTGGACGTTCCATCAGTGACTGGTACCAACGAAATGGAACTTGTTGAATTTATTGAAGACTACTTGAGAAGTGATCAGCTGGAAAAGTTGGAAGATCAAGGTATGTCTTACCTACTCATCATCCAAGACAAGATCAATGAACTAAAACTCAACAAGGAAAGTACACCAACTGTGGACATTGCAACCGCTGCAAAAAAAATAAGTAGTGGGACTGCAAGGACTGAACAGGTATCGGAGGTGGTGAGATTAACTGATGTTGTTGCTTTATTGCCACGTAGAGAATTTAAAATGCATGGTGGTGTAATTTCAGATCATGGTTCGGACATGAGTTACAGTAGCGTGTGCAGACAAATTGACGAGGGTCTAACAGAAAAATTCCCTGAATCTGAAATTATACGCACAGTGTTGAGAATAATCAAACCTGGTAATTTTAAAGATATGTTAACTGACAAAGATGATCTTACTGTTGCTGAATTGAAAAGGTTTTTGAAGTCACATATGAGAGAACGAAGTTGTAATGAGTTATTTCAGGACCTTAGCAATGCTACCCAGCAAGAAAGAGAAACAGCACAACAATTTGTTTACAGGCTAGTGGGGTTAAAACAAAAAGTTCTGTCTACATCACAACATGATAGGCGAGAGCTTAACTATGACAAAAAACTGGTGCAAGGCATATTCCTTCATACACTGTATCAGGGACTAAATGAGAAAAATTCTAATGTTAGACGAGATATCAAGCCTTATGTGTCTGATTTGACAGTAACGGATGACTTTATCATAGTAGAGCAAGTCACCAGATCAGTTGATGAGGAAACAGAAAGGCAGAGACGCTTAAACAGTGCACCTAAACATAAACCTCTTACTGTTCATTCATCCCAGACACCAGGTAATAGTGAAAAAGACACCTTGCAAAAGAGAGTTGAGGGAGATGTTAGAGCAAATCACACTGCATTAATGGAACTAACAACACAGGTCTCTGCTCTCACAAAGAACCTGGAAAAGATGATGAAGCTAACTCCTATTGTTGGAAACCAAATGACTAAGCCACTAACCAATGTTCAAGTTCCAGATACAACTCACTGCAAGCCCAGGTGTGATGATTGCATTAAACGAGAGAGTCAGAACTGCTACCATTGTTTCTACTGTGGTTGGACAGGACACAGAGCGGTTGATTGCTTGAAGAAAAGAAGGCAGTCGGGAAACGACAGACGATCACTGGGAAAGGGACAACCAGTGACCACCTCAAATGATCTGTCCCATGCTAAGGTAAACAGGGTATTCACCCACCGGTCAACTAGAACACTCCCAAAAGAGAATGGATTCTCCAAACAACACGTAGCACAATTAATTGGAGGAAAATGCCTACTGTCGTGTCAGATGAATGGTGTTCCGGTTGACATGTTGATGGATACAGGAGCTCAGGTCAGCATTGTCGGGAAGGCATGGTTAGAAAAGTTTCTACCCAGTGTCTCCATTAGGCACATACAAGATTTACTTTGTGATGACAACTTATCCATTACAGCTGCAAATGGTTCTCTCATTCCATTCATCGGATGGATTGAAGTCTGCCTGGAATTCAAAAGTAGTGGACATGGAAACTCGGCCATTTATGTGCCAATGCTGGTGAGTGACTGCTGTAATGACAATCCAATTCTTGGGTTTAATGTTATCGAAGAATTGATCAGAGAAAACCGTGACCGACCAAACAGCACCCAAAACCTGACTATCTTGCTGAGTGAAGCTATGAAAGTAAGACAGAGTGTAGCGAATAACATTGTCAATGCTGTCAGCCAAGCAACTGACATAGGAGAAATATTTGATAGTCGTATGGTCAAAGTGGGGAAGAAGGGACTCCAGATTAAAGGAGGCGAGCTCTGTGAAGTCAAATGCAGAATTAGAGCGTGGCCGAAAGGAGGAATCATGCCATTTGAACCACTTCCCGAATATCCAGTCGAGGAAGGACTTGAACTATTTCCTTCAGTGGTAGATGTGCCAAATGGGTTCTCTAAACTGGTGAATATACCTATACTGAACCGTGCTCAACATGACATCTACCTTCCACCCAGAACAGTATTGGGTACCATTTCTCCAGCAGCTGAGATTCTACCATTGTCTCCAAACAAAGACGATGGAAAGGGAATTGATCAGAAGAAAAGTGTGTTTCATGTAAACCAGTTGAATCAAGTGGACACTGGAAATCAGCTACCCACTAACAAATCTGTTAAGTGGCACCCACCTGTCAATTTGGAAGATCTCTCAGAAGAAGAACAGGAGATAGCGAGACAAATGTTATATGATGAATCAGATGTCTTTGCTCGAGATGAGGGAGACATAGGATGCATCCCTAACCTGAAACTGAGGATAAATCTGAAAGATGAAACTCCTGTCCAGAAACGCTACAATTCGATACCGAAACCCCTATACAAAGAAGTGAAAGAATATATCCAAAACCTTCTTGACCGAGGTTGGGTAACAAAATCTTCTTCCGCATACTCATCACCAGTTGTTTGTGTTCGAAAGAAGGACAGTAGCCTACGACTATGTGTTGACTTTAGGGAGTTAAACCGAAAGACTATCCCAGATAGACATCCACTACCCAGAATACAAGATCTGCTGGATAGCTTAGGAGGATTTACGTGGTTCTCAATCCTGGACCAGGGTAGTGCGTATCATCAAGGCTTTGTGCATGAAGACTCCAGACATCTGACGGCTTTCAGCACCCCCTGGGGAATCCTGGAGTGGAACCGTATTCCATTTGGATTAACGAATGCCCCAGCAGCTTTTCAGAGATGCATGGAGAATGTATTAGAGGGCATCAGAGACAAATGTTGTTCTCCATACTTGGATGACGTACTTTGCTACTCCAAAACTTTTCAGGAGCATGTCAATGATATTAGGCAAGTGCTTAGTCGAATGCGTGAGCATGGTATCAAACTTAGACCGAAGAAGTGTGAACTCTTTAAACGACAGATTCGATACCTTGGACGAATGGTGTCAGAAGAAGGCATAAAAATTGACCCAAAAGATCTTGAAGCGGTATTACATTTGAAAAGGAAAGAACCAAAAACAGTGGGAGGAGTCAGATCTTTGTTAGGATTCCTGAGCTACTACAGGTCCTTCATTCAAGATTTCTCTCGACTTGCTAAACCACTGTATGAACTTTTGCAGAACACTGAGAAAGCATCTGCTACATCCATCCCCAAAAACAATCGGATGGAATCTATGAAGAAAAACAGGAACAAAGCACAAGTGCCATCTAAAACACTGATTCAATGGACACCCAAACATCAAGCTGTAGTATCCAGACTGGTGGACATGCTAACCAATCCACCAATTCTAGCATACCCTGATTTTGACTTACCCTTCGTCTTACACACTGATGCTTCCAATGAAGGCCTAGGTGCTGTACTATACCAACGACAAGGAGAAAAACTTCGTGTTATTGGGTTTGGCTCCAGAACATTGACTCCAGTAGAGCGCAATTACCATCTTCACTCTGGTAAACTTGAGTTTTTAGCTCTCAAGTGGGCAGTCTGTGACAAATTCAGAGATTACTTGTACTACGCTCCAACATTCACCGTTTACACAGACAACAACCCATTGACATATGTATTGAGTACTGCCAGACTGAATGCTGTGGGTCATCGCTGGGTTGGCGAGTTGGCTGATTTCCACTTCGATATCAAGTACAGGCCAGGTAAACAGAATGCAGACGCAGATACACTGTCACGATTTCCGGTGGAACTCACGAAGAATCTGAGTGAGTACACAGAGCTTGTACCATCTGAGGTTGTGTCAGCTATGTGGCAAGGGAGCAAAGCTGTTGACGAAGAAGAGGCATTATGGGTGGCTTCATTGACTCTTCACTCAGAAAGTGATGTGGCCGAAGAATTGCTGAAAGGACAGACAATCTGCCCAATGACTCAGGAGAATATCAGAGCATTACAACAAGACGATACCAACATTAGAGAAGTGGTCTGGCTTAAGGAGAATGACTGGATTCCAAACCACAAAGAAAAGGAGAGTATGACCAGAAAAACAAGACGTTTGATACATGAATGGAATAAACTCAGAGTCGATGAAGGAATCCTCTACCGACATTCTGGAACCCGAAAACAGCTAGTTCTACCAGAAAAGTTAAAACCATTGGTCTTAAGAAATCTTCATGATGACATGGGTCACATTGGTACTGACAAGGTAACCCACCTAGCACGTGAACGATTTTACTGGCCATTTATGCAAAAAGACATTGATGAATATGTGCTGAAGAAGTGCAGCTGCATCAAACAAAAGCGTCCAAATATCACCGAAAGAGCACCTATGGGTTCGATTACTACCAGTTCACCTTTGGAGTTAGTATCCATTGATTATCTTCACTTGGAGAAAAGCAAAGGAGGATATGAGTATATACTTGTAATAATTGACCATTTCACACGTTTTGCACAAGCGTATCCAAGAACAAATCTGGAAAAACGGCGGCAGAAAAGATCTTTCAAGATCTCATACCACGTTTTGGCTATCCAGAGAAACTCCACCATGACCAAGGAAGAGAATTTGAAAACAACTTATTTCAGACATTGCAACGATTGGCAGGGATTTCTCATTCAAGAACTACTCCATACCATCCACAGGGTAACCCAGTGGAGAGACTGAACCGTACTTTGTTACAGATGCTTCGCACCCTAGAGGAAGAGAAAAAGTCAGATTGGAAAGAACATCTTCCACATATGGTTCATGCATACAATTGCACCAGGCATGAAGCCACAGGATACTCGCCATTCTTTCTATTGTATGGAAGATCTCCTCGTTTGCCAATTGATCTAATGCTCAACCTAAATTTGGAAAAGGAATCAGAAAGTCAACCAACATTTACTCAGAAATGGGCATCTAGAATGCAAGAAGCTTACAAAATCGCATCCGAGAATAGCAAAAAATCATCTGCTAAAGGGAAGAAGTACTATGACAAAAAGATAAAAGGAGCACCTCTTCAACCGGGTGATCGGGTCTTAGTACGAAATCTCTCTGAAAGAGGAGGACCTGGTAAACTTCGTTCATACTGGGAAGAATCAGTACACAAAGTGGTAGAAAGAATCAAAGATGGGCCTGTGTACAAAATTCAGCCTGAAAGTGGTAAAAAGACTATTCGAGTACTGCACAGAAATCTTTTACTACCAGTAAATGACCTACCAATTGAAGGACACATTCCAAGAGTACCGATGAAACAAAGACAATCAAGTAACAGAAAGGATGCCAGAATGGATGTGGACCAGGAGGAGGAATGTTCAGATGAAGAAAGATGGTATTATCCTTATATACCAGAGACTACAGAAAGTCATGATTGTGTTGTGTCTCAACCAAACTCTCAAAACGTACAGAAAATCCCATTAAGAGTTTCTGCTGAGGAGTTCTATCCTACAACTACCACACCCAATCTTGAACAAGAACAAAATGATGGAACAGTAGTTGGCGACCAAATCTGGGCTACAGATATGGCGGGACTAGACACTGCAGAATTACCCTCATTAAGTCAAGACTTACCTGTGAACCAAGATATGCAAATGGAAAATGATGTTGATGGAGAAGACTCAACTCCTGTCAGAAGATCTACCAGACAAGTTAAGCCTAAAGAGATCTTTACATATGACACACTAGGTCAGCCAAGATACATACCAAGTCAGATTCACACCATACAAACTCACACAATGCTAGCTACTCCCAGGACATGCCAGGTAGTTAACGTAGCTCCTTGGTGGCAACAAGTACCTATTTGGGTTACTTAAATCACTAAATAGTGTTCAGATACCAATTGAGTTTAATGTCGGGAGCCATTAACTGAAGGAGGGGAGAGTGTGACGGACTGGGGTTTATATGGTCACAAAACAGACACCCCAAAGCAAAGTACATATTCATTTTTTTTTAATTCTAAATATCTCCCTTCTATTCTATTAATAACCAGTAGATGGCAGAGAAGGTACACAAACAGAGTCTATATAAGGCCACACACCATGTGACTGGAAATTAAACTACTTCCAGCCATAAAGTCAGTGGTCATATCTCATGCTGTTTGTGTGATTCTTTGCAGGTATGTACTCTAAATTGTTCCTAATCTGTATTAACCTGTGATAGAAAGATTCCTAAACATCTTGAGCAGATGCAGAAAAAGTCTCAGCAGATTTTATGCTATAGTTTTGCTGTAATTAGAAGTTTAGAACAGCATGTGTCAGAAACAAGTGAAAAGTGCATAAGAACATGAAAATACTGCATTAGTCAGAACAAATGTCTATGATAAACACTAAACCTTTCTAAATAGGTATATTTAAACCTGATTTATTGGAAATTGCATAGATTTATAGAAGCACATGTTTTCTGTTATTTAATATAGAGAAAAACCTATTGTATGTAAAGCTTATGTATTGCATCATACAGACATGCAATGTGCACCATGTAGTGGTTAAAAAAGAGTACTACCATGATAATATTTGTATTAAAGCAATGCATTGCTAGTATGATTATTGCACACTTAAAGTGTACCAGAGAGATAAAGATAATTATCTATAACACTGAATAACAGGGATATATATGTTATTAAAATATAGTAATGTTCATTGTTGTAACTACGTTTTAGAATACTTTAGTTAAAATCTGTATTATATATATTGTTAATGTTTATAAACATGTGACTATAAAAATGTAAAAGATGTATTGTTATGTAAAAATTAAACTACTTCCAGCCATAAAGTCAGTGGTCATATCTCATGCTGTTTGTGTGATTCTTTGCAGTCCACGCCAAGCTGATCACCTTATCTCATCGTGTCTACAATCATCGGCTCTCTTAATTCACATTTTGAGGCCGGTAACATATACAGCAGCTATTCTCAGCTAGGGTTGCTCCAGAGGTTGCCTGGACTTTCTTGAGCTGTGGTTGGTTGACCTCCCATCTGATAGTGTTTACATAGTTTTGGGTCCAGTGCCACTTCACACGGCCATCAGCATGACGCCAACGATCTTTAAGGCGGTCTGTAAATGTGGCATTCTGACCACCAGTGTAGGAAGGACATTCTTTCCACTGACCACCAGTGTAGGAAGGACATTCTTTCCACTGACCACCAGTGTAGGAAGGACATTCTTTCCACTGACCACCAGTGTAGGAAGGACATTCTTTCCACTGACCACCAGTGTAGGAAGGACTTTCTTTCCACTGACCACCAGTGTAGGAAGGACATTCTTTCCAATGATCATATATGTAAGGAGTCACCCTTCCCACTGACTCCTATGAAAATTATTTAAAGGGTTCCCCTGGTGTAAAAGGGTCGATAAAGGTTGATATAGGATGTCGGTATATAAAAAGGCCAGACCAGGCAGCTGATCGGTGTCAGAAACCATGAACCAGACCGAGACAGAAGTACAGTAAAATCACACTTGCTTATTAATAAAAATAAAAAGGTAAATAGAGTAAGCATAGTCAGAGCATAGCCAGAGTCCAGTAACCTGATTGGGTAGTCAGCCAGGCCAGAGTTCAGCCAGGCCAGAGTCCAGTAACCGGATTGGGTAGTCAGCCAGGTCAGAGTTCAGTAACCGGATTGGGTAGTCAGCCAGGCCAGAGTCCAGTAACCGGATTGGGTAGTCAGCCAGGCCAGAAGTCAGTAACCGGATTGGGTAGTCAGCCAGGCCAGAAGTCAGGGATACAAGTAGAGGGACAGCAAGCAGGATAAGGAGCCAGAGGGGATGTCAGCAAAGACTGACTTTAACCACTTGACCACCGGGCACTTAAACACCCTTAATAACCAGACCAATTTTCAGCTTTCGGTGCTCTCACATTTTGAATGACAATTACTCAGTCATGCAACACTGGACCTATATGAAATTTTTGTCCTTTTTTTCACACAGATAGAGCTTTCTTCTGGTGGTATTTAATCACCTCTCGTTTTTTTATTTTTTGTGCTATAAAAGAAAAAATACAGAAAATTCTGTAAAAAAAAATGAATTTTTCTTTGTTTCTGTTATAAAATTTAGCAGATTAATAATTTTTTCTTCATAAATTTTGGCCACAATTTATACCACTACATATCTTTGGTAAAAATAAGTACAAATTGGTGGATATTATTTGGTCTTTGTGAAAGTTATAGAGTCCACAAGCTGTGGTGCCAATATCTAAAAATTGATCACACCTGAAGTACTGACGGCCTATTTCAATTCTTGATACCCCAAAATGTTAGAAAATTATAAATACCCCCCAAATGACCCCTTTTTGGAAAGAAGACATTCCAAGGTATTTAGTAAGAGGCATGGTGAGTTTTTTGAGTTGTCATTTTTTACCACAATTCTTTGCAAAATCAAGATTTTTTTTTTTACTTTTTTTTTTTTTTCCACAAAATTGTCATATTATCAGTTTATTTCTCACACACAGCATATGCATACCACAAATTACACCCCAAAACACATTCTGCTATTACTCCCGAGTACGGCGATACCACATGTGTGAGACTTTTACACAGTGTGGCCACATACAGAGGCCCAACATGCAGGGAGCGCCATCAGGCGTTCTGGAGCACCCAGGGCAATTCTGACATTTCTCTCCTACATGTAAAAATCATCATTTATTTGCTAGAAAATTACATAGAATCCCAAAACATTATATATGTTTTTTTAGCAAACACTCTGGAGAATACAATGGTGGTCGTTGCAACTTTTTATCTCGCACGGTATTTGCGCAGCAATTTTTCGTTTGTGTTTAAAAAAAAAACAGTAAAGTTAGCCCAATTTTTGCAAAATGTGAAAGATGAAGTTACGCTGAGTAAATAGATACCTAACATGTCACTCTTCAAAATTGCACATGCCCGTGGAATGGCGCCAAATGTCGCTACTTAAAAATCCCCATAGGCGACGCCTTAATTTTTTTTTACTGGTTATATGTTTTGAGTTACAGAGGAGGTCTAGGGCTAGAATTATTTGCGATACCTCACATGTGTGGTTTGAACACCGTTTTCATATGTGGGCGGGACTTACGTATGCGTTCACTTCTGCATGCGAGCACATGGGGACAGGGGCACTTTAAAAAAAAATAAAAAATTTATTGTTCATTTTACTTTATTTATTTTAGTTTGACATTTTTTTCCCCAAAAATAATTTTTTTGATCACTTTTACTCCTATTACAAGAAATGTAAACATCCCTTGTAATAGGAATATGGCATGACAGGTCCTCTTTACATTGAGATTTGGGGGTCAATAAGACCCCGCATCTCACCTCTAGGCTGGGAAGCCTGAAAAAAAAAAAAAGAGATTCTGGATTTGATCGTATTGGCGAGTCGGTAGAAGCACCGGAGGGCGGCGGGAGGGGGGAATGTCTATGGCTGGGTATTGCAGGGTATCTCAGACTATGGCTGGGTATGGCTGAGTATCTCCCAGTATGGCTGGGTATCTCCGGGTATGGCAATTTATGGCAGGGTATTGCAGAGAATTGGCTGGAATTGTACTGCAGAGTATTGGAGGGTAGTGCAGAGTATTAGCTGGCGTTGCAGAGTATTTGCGGGTATTGCAGAGTATTAGCTGGCGTTGCAGAGTATTAGCTGGCGTTGCAGAGTATTTGCGGGTATTGCAGAGTATTAGCTGGCGTTGCAGAGTATTTGCGGGTGTTGCAGAGTATTTGAGGGTACTGCAGAGTAATGGCAGGGAATTGAGGGGTTAAATTTTGGTGAGCAGCGATGTTGGCACTGCTGACACCGATCTCTTCCCCCTCTTTGTACCGATCAGTACAGAGAGGGGGAGGGAGGAACTGGCATCATAACATGACGCCGGTTTGTTTACAAGTGATCACTCCGTCATTTGACGCGATGAGCGGCCGTTTACCGTGATCCGTGATACAGGTCCCAGCGGTCGCGGGTGCTCTGGAGTGCGCGCCCCAGGGGTCGCACGCGAGAGCGGAATTCTGGGAGGACGTCATATGACGGCCTCCCAGAGTTAAACAACCGCCCTGTAGCCGTCATTCGGCTATGGGCCGGTTGTTAAGTGGTTAAACAGGAATGCAGGAGATGGTTTCTTGTGATGTGACCAAGGCGAAGGCAGGAATGAAGAGACCTGCAGATCTTTAAGTAGGCGGGACTGACGAGCACATCCACAACAGCTGCTAAACTGTGGAGAGAGATGAGAGCTGCCAATTATCTGCCAGCTGAGCGGCCAGCTCAGAGAAGGAAGGGCTGACCAGCCCTGACAATCGGGCCCCAGACTACACTCCATGTGTATATATATATATATATATATATATATATATATATATATATATATATATACACAGCCTGTACCTGCAAACATTATACCTGCTGTCATAATATGACTCATTTACAGAGACTAGACTTGGGGTGTTTCCTATCGCTATCCCATGGCTGAAGGGTGGTGAATAGAGATGAGCCAAACACCCCCCGGTTCTGTTTGCACCAGAACTTGCAAACGGACCGATAGTTTGCGCAAACTTTCAAACCCCGTTACAGTCTATGGGACTCGAACGTGAGAAATCAAAAGTGTGAATTTTAAAGGCTAATATGCAAGTTATTGTCCTAAAAAAGGGTTTGAGGACCCTGGTCCTGCCCCAGGGTACATGTATTAATGCAAAATTTTTAAAAACTGCTGTTTTTTCAGCAGCAGTGATTTTAATGATGCTTAAAGTGAAAAAATAAAAGTGAAACATTCCTTTAAATATCATGCCTGGGGGGTGTCTATAGTATGCCTGTAAAGTGGCCTGTGTTTCCCGTGTTTAGAACTGTCCCTGCACAAAATGACATTTCTAAAGGAATAAAAGTCATTTAAAACTGTTTACGGCTTTAATGTAATGTCTGGTCCCGGCAATATGGATGAAAATCATTGAGAACAAAGGCATGGGTACCCCGCCCCCAAGCCCATTACCAGCCCCTTTGGGTCTTGTATGGACATTAAGGAGAACCGCACACCCAAATAAAAAAAAAGGAAAGGCCTGAGGCCCCCAGGCCCTATATACTCAGAACAGCAGTATACAGGCGGTCCAAACAAGACAGGGACTGTGTAGGTTTGTTAATAAGTAGAATCTGTTTGTAATTTTTAACTGGTACATTTTTAAAGTGTCGCTCCAGCCAAAAAATCTATTTTTAAGCTTTTTGTAAAACATAGGGAAGGGTTATCACCCCTGTATAATTTGTTTTGCTGTCTGTGCGCACCTGTTCAGAAGATTTCACCTCACTTTCTGTCCCAATGACAATTGGATTGTTAAAATTTGTGTTTTTTTGTGAAACAAGGAACTCTTACAGGAGAGAATTTCCCTTCCTAGGGGTAGATTTCCTCTCACTTCCTGTTGTCTCCTTCTGTTTGAAAGTAGGAGTTGTTTGTAAGTTGGATGTTTGAAAGTAGGGGCCTGCCCTATATACTCAAAATATAAACGCAAAAATGTGGGCCTTAGGTGTTGGTGTTGCCACAACACTGTAATCCCTCACAGTTGCTCTGGGTGGGCGCAGGAACGGTCCCTGCTGTGAAATATTAGATCAAGAATTGTAATTACATGCCTCTGTTGAACAGGGGCAGAAAAATTGGGCCTTAGGCACTGGTGCCACAACACTGCAACCCCTTACAGATCCTCTAGTTGGGGCGCAGGAATGAGCCCTGCTGCAAAGTATTGCATCAAAAATTGGCCTGTGACCAATTATGGCTCTCTTCGCTGACGGCGCTGTGATTGGCCAAAGCATGCGGGTCATCGTGCATGCTTGGCCAATCATCAGCCAGCAATACACTGCTATGACGCAGTGCATTATGGGCCGTGACACGCCGCTCTAATTTGACACGAACGGACCATAATGTTCGATCTTCCTCTTGAAATCGAAGCTCATCCCTAGTGGTGAAGTATGGGGCAAGATTCCTCACCCTGCTGCCATTCCTCATTATATTTCTTAGAAAAAAGAAGAAAAAAAAACACATACAAAGACAATTAAGGTACGACCAATCTTTATTGGAGATAAATCTATAGATGGAAATGATTGTCGGGCTTCGGAGAACATCGGAGATCAGTGACGGTTGTCCTAGGACTCCTCAAAGGCAGGGCCTTTTTACACTAAGCCTAAACCTTAAGATGATTCAGAGGAAGGCGAAAACCCCCCCGGCCAGATGGGCTCCAAGGGGGGGAAAAATTCCTTCCTGACCCCCTAAGGCGATCGGATTGTCCCTGAATCATCAGTCTAGGGTGCCCAGTTCATCTCATATAGAGAAAAAAAACATACATAGAACCATACAGAACATATGTATTGCAGGTATGTATGCAATAAAACACACCTACCTGCTTGTTCACAACTTTGGGGCTCATTCAGAATATATGCATTGAGCATCCGCACAGATCAGCGCCCCCACACTGATCAGTGCCTCCGCCCGCCGCACCGATTCCTTATGTTTTCTGTGCCCAGCCCCCTACAGGAGGACTGGTGGTACCCCGTTATTGGTGGCCCTGGTGGTGGTATGTAGACATGCTGTGTATGATGGTATGCATGGTGCTATATACGCAGGTATGTATGCAATAAAACACACCTACCTGCTTGTTTACAATCATCTTTGGGGATCATTCAGAATATATGCATTGAGCATCCGCACAGATCAGTGCCTCCCCCACTGATCAGTGCATCCGCCCGCCGCACCGATTCCTCATGTTTTCTGTGCCCAGCCCCTACAGGAGAACCAGTGGTACCACCTTATTGGTGGCCCTGATGGTGGTATGTATAGTGGTATGTTTGGTACTAGGTGGGCATGCTGAGTATGGTGGTATGTATGGCCCTATGTATACATTCTATGTATGGTTCTATGTATGGTGTAGGGAGATCATTGCCAGTGTGCCACAATTATCTCACTCAGTACTGCTTGTGTTACCGTCTCACAGCAGGCAACTCTCTTTTGAGGTCAAATACCCTCGGATTGTGGTAACGAGGCTCTGCCCTCTCATGGTAGCGAGGAGGCTCTGCCCTTGGATGGTGGGGACCAAGCTCTGCCCTTGGATGGCGGGCACCAGGCTCTCTGTTTTTCACTACCCTCGGATGATGGCAATGAGGCTCAGCCCTCAAATGTTGATGACGGGGCTCTCTGATGTCATTGCTTCTTGGATGGTGATGAGGAGGCCCTCTGTTAATGTCATTGCCCCTCGGTTGGTGGTGACGAGGCAGCCGCCACCAGTGTAGGGACCTGTGTTGGTACAGCCGTACCTGGTCCCTAGGAGGGTTCCTCAAGCTTTTGGTTGAGTCTTCTTCTGGGAACAGCAAATTGACTTGTTTGTCCAGCCACATTGATAGTTGGGGATTCAGAAGCTGCAGAAAGGGAAATAGAGGGCTGATGGGAAGACCTTCCGGTTACTGAAGTGGCAGCCGCCACCATTGTAGAAATCTGTGTTGGTACAGCCGTACCTGGTGCTCTCTTGAAGATAGGTGCTGATGAGAATCTTTCAAGAGAGTGATGACGTAGTGAACTCCGGTGATGATGACTTGAAGATCTTCTCTGTCATGTTCACTAGCAAGTCATCCTCATCTCCTAGATTAAAATTTCTTCCAGCGCTTTGGTCATCTTCACTCCCAAAAACGCTGCACCCCTTCCATTTAAATGCAATCCATCACTGCTATAAAAACGGTGACCGAATGTAAAGTCAACCCAGTTCGTCATGAAGCCAAAGCCCTCCTTCCTGCAATAGTTTCTCAGCCAGTAGTTAAGATCTCTAAGCTCCTGCTGCCTCTCTGGTGTGGCTCGAGGTTCAGGCAATATTTCTGAAAATACTGCCTTGGCTCTCCTTTTCTTCAATATAGCCGCTAAGTCCCTGAAATCATTTTTTAAGGCGCCCCATCTTCCTCTAACTTTGTCGTTCGTACCAATATGTATCATGACAGCGGGGTTCCTCCCAGCCCCATTCAATAATCCGTCCATGCAATCTACAATGTTCCGAACACGGGCGCCCGGTAAACAACATACTGTTTTGCGATAAGGGGATTGGTGACAGATTGCCTTCTGTATCCTTCCAATAATTGAATCCCCTACCACTAGTATGTGCCTATCCTGTCTTGAAAGATTGCTCCCATGTTCACTGGAGATGTTCCCCTGGCATTTTGGTGGATTCTCTGTGTGAACGTCACATGCTGGTGGATTTTTCATGTGAATGTCGCACTCTGGTGGAGTGGACACATGGAGGTCAAAGTCTGGTGGAGTGGCCACGTCCGGGTCGCACTCTGGTGGAGTGGCCACGTCCGCGGCGCACTCTGGTGGAGTGGCCACGTCCGCGGCGCACTCTGGTGGAGTGGCCACGTCCGCGGCGCACTCTGGTGGAGTGGACACATGTAGGTCAAAGTCTGGTGGAGTGGCCACGTCCGGGTCGCACTCTGGTGGAGTGGCCACGTCCGTGGCGCACTCTGGTGGAGTGGCCACGTCCGTGGCGCACTCTGGTGGAGTGCCCACGTCCGGGTCGCACTCTGGTGGAGTGGCCACGTCCGGGTCGCACTCTGGTGGAGTGGCCACGTCTTGGGCACACTCTGGTGGAGTGGCCACGTCCGGGGCGCACTCTGGTGGAGTGGCCACATCCGGGGCGCACTCTGGTGGAGTGGCCAGGAATTGGCCGCACTCTGGTGGAGTGGCCACGTCCGGGTCGCACTCCGGTGGAGTGGCCACGTCCGCGGCGCACTCCGGTGGAGTGGCCACGTCCGCGGCGCACTCCGGTGGAGTGGCCACGTCCGCGGCGCACTCCGGTGGAGTGGCCACGTCCGCGGCGCACTCCGGTGGAGTGGCCACGTCCGGGTCGCACTCCGGTGGAGAGGCCACGTCCGGGTCGCACTCCGGTGGAGCGGACACGTCCGGGTCGCACTCCGGTGGAGCGGACACGTCCGGGTCGCACTCCGGTGGAGCGGACACGTCCGGGTCGCACTCCGGTGGAGCGGACACGTCCGGGTCGCACTCCGGTGGAGCGGACACGTCCTGGTCGCACTCCGGTGGAGCGGACACGTCCTGGTCGCACTCCGGTGGAGCGGACACGTCCGGGTCGCACTCTGGTGGAGCGGACACGAATTGGTCGCACTCCGGTGGAGTGGACACGTCCGGGTCGCACTCCGGTGGAGTGGACACGTCCGGGTCGCACTCTGGTGGAGCGGACACGAATTGGTCGCACTCCGGTGGAGTGGACACGTCCGGGTCGCACTCTGGTGTGCAGTCAATACCGCGTACACCTACAATAAAAAAAGAGAGGAATTAGATTTAGCACCTTCACCTACATTTCATATATTTTTCTTTGTAGAACATCAAATTATGGAGAGAAGAGATGAAAACGCTGGTGCCAGAGACCATGAATAAACTCTACAGGACAGGGACACAAGGAGGACTAATGTTGTACTTTGTATAAAAATGCTGGTTGCCTGCCACTCATCCCGACCCACTGGTTGGCAATAATGGCATGAAAAATCAGAGGGGCTGGTTGTACCCAGCCCGTAATCAGCCTGCCCATACATGGTTAGAATCTTGGCTGGTCCTTGCTTAGCCGGGTGAGATTGGAAGTGTCTATGGCCGGCTTTAGGAGCGCAGACACTTCTAATGACAGCACTTGGGGTAAAGGCATAGTGCATATTAAAATGCTGATGGATAATGAATTAGTGCGGTTTTATTTGTGTCGGTTTTGTCCGTCTGTCTGGCCTTGTTTACAAGGGTGATGAGGCCCATATAACATGAACGGGACGTTTCTACAACATCTGTATCTTCCAGGTGCTGCATGCAGGCAGTCCATTGACAATGAGTAGAACGCACAGCTGCACGCAGCCACTTCTCCTAATATGACATGCACTGTCTGCATTCAGGGCCATTCGCCCACACCCAGGACCGCTGCTAGAAATCAGCTTACATGACTGGGCCCCCTACCACCTATAAGAGCCAGGGCCTGAGCCTGCGCCCCCCCCCACATCACATTCAGCCAGCAGAGGAAAAGGAGGTGGTGTGCTCTGTGAAGAAATGAGGGGGTGACAACATTTTCCTAACAGTGTAAGGGGCATAAAACCTGCACAGCACACAGCCATCTCATATGTGTAGAAAATGCTGTCATGTTTAACCCCTTGCTTACCGGCCACTTAAACCCCCTCCCCCTCCTATCCACACCAATCCTCAGCTTTCAGCGCTGTCGCACTTTGAGTGACAATTACACGGTCATACAACACTGTACCCAAATGACATTTGTATCATTTGTTCCCCCAAATAGAGATTTCCTTTGGTGGTATTTCATCTCCTCAGCCGTTTTTATTTTTTTAAATATAAAAAGACCGAATTAAAAACATATTCTTTTACATTTTTGTTAAATGTTATAACGGGTAATTTTTGTCTGTCATTGATGTACGCTGATGAGGTGGCACTGATGGGCACCGATGGGTGGCAGTGATGGGCACTGATCAGTTACACTGATAGGCAGCACTTCTAGGTGTCAATGATTAGCACCACTGGTGGGCATTGATGGGTGGCACTGGTGGGCATCGATAGGTGGCACTTTTGGGCATTAATGGGTGGCACTGGTGGGCATTGATAGGTGGCACTGGTGGGCATCGATAGGTGGCACTGGTGGGCATTGATAGGTGGCACTTGACATTAGGTGGCACTGGTGGGCATCGATAGGTGGCACTGGTGGGCATCAATAGGTGGCACTGGTGGGCATTGATAGGTGGCACTGGTGGGCATTGATAGGTGGCACTGGTGGGCACTGTTACTCTATAAATGAGGCATAATCGCCTCTTCCTTTTCAGGGTCGATGTCCCTTTAAGATGAGCCGGTGATCGGCTTTGTTCTTCTCCTGTCAGCAGAGGAGAAAAAAACGATCACTGAGCTTTTGTTTACATCATGTGATGAGCCGTCATTGGCTGATAACTGATCACATGATAAGGGGTCGGGATCGGCCCCGTACTCGCATCGGTGGTCACCCGAGTCTCAGTGACTCGGTGATCACGGCGCCCTCCGCAGGGAGCGTGCACAGGGGGATGTCATATGACGGTCTCCCGGGAATTCACATCCGCGCTGTGCCCGTCATTTGCCCATAGCGCGGATGTCAGGGGGTTAAACAGGTGGTGAGGAGGCAATATAACACCTTCTTGCCTCCTGTCAAATGCCCTCTGAAGAGCGACTTGAATGTGGATTGCTGTTCAGAGGGCACAACATGTTTAAATGAGCCCTAAGGCAGTTCAGACAATCCGTTATTCTTTGTCCATTCAGTAGGGAACAGGAGGGACTATTTCATGTTTTCTTTGGGGCACTGCTAAGTAATCTTCTGGTTTTCAACAAGTACAAAATCCCGGGGAGACGGTGCCAATAAGAGATCTATAACTGTCCATCTGCGTGTGTATGGACCTCCCAGTAGTGTGCAGACGTGGATTGTTGGGGATGAAAACAAAAGATTGACATACATGACTACAGAGGTGCAATCACAATGAGACCATCAAAGAGACAGCGGGGGAGGGATCTAGGTCCCATGTGGGATGGTCGGATGGTCATGGGGGGGGCGGCATTATCTGCACTGCCCATGGGGGGGCGGCATTATCCGCACTGCCCATGGGGGGCGGCATTATCCGCACTGCCCATGGGGGGGCGGCATTGTCCGCACTGCCCATGGGGGGCGGCATTATCCGCACTGCCCATGGGGGGGCGGCATTGTCCGCACTGTCCATGGGGGGGCGGCATTGTCCGCACTGCCCATAGGGGGCGGCCTTATCCGCACTGCCCATGGGGGGGCGGCATTGTCCGCACTGTCCATGGGGGGGGCGGCATTGTCCGCACTGCCCATGGGGGGCGGCATTATCCGCACTGCCCATGGGGGGAGCGGCATTGTCCGCACTGCCCATGGAGGGAGCGGCATTGTCCACACTGCCCATGGGGGGTGAGCCGGCGGCATTATCTGCACTGCCCATGGGGGGGCGGCATTATCCGCACTGCCCATGGGGGGGCATTGTCCGCACTGTCCATGGGGGGGGCGGCATTATCCGCACTGCCCATGGAGGGAGCGGCATTATCCGCACTGCCCATGGAGGGAGCGGCATTGTCCGCACTGTCCATGGAGGGAGCGGCATTGTCCGCACTGCCCATGGGGGGCGAGCCGGTGGCATTATCTGCACTGCCCATGGGGGGGCGGCATTATCCGCACTGCCCATGGGGAGGTGGCATTGGGGGCACTGAATAAATTGGCACCTTTGTTTTGTTTTTTGTGGGTTTACAACCACTTTTAATTTTGCTTATAAATGTGTGTTTATTAGGATTGTACAATAAGTACATGGGTTGTGTGTATGTCAGGGGTTGACAAATTTGCTTTGAATTTAGGAGCCAGTTTTTTTTTTTTTTTTTTAGAGTGGTATGGATTGTCAGCTCCCGGGGTAAGGCCACTCATTTACACCCCCTATCCCTAACTCACAATGGAGCACCCAGTCAATAACTCCATTGAAACGCTGTTACATCAGGGTTATGGGCTGACCAGAAAGAGAGTAAGGCTGGCAACAGATGGAACTGGCTGGCACTGGCAGGTGACACTGGTTTGGAACTGGCAGGTGACACTATTGGCACTGGCAGGTGGTACTGGTTTGGAAGTGGCAGGTGGCCCTGGTTGGTGGTGGCACTAGTTGTCACTGGCAGATGGCACTGATTGGTGGTGGCACTGGTTGGCGGTGGCACTAGTTGGCACTGATTGGCGGTGGCACTGGCAGGTGGCACTGATTGGTAGTGGCAGGTGGCACTGATTGGCATTGGCAGGTGACACTGGTTTGGAACTGGTAGGTGGCACTGATTGGCGGTGGCACTGGTTGGTGGTGGCAGGTGGCACTGGTTGGTGGTTGCAGGTGGTATTGATTGGCGGGGGCAGGTGGCACTGATTGGCGGTGACACTGGTTGGTGGTTGCAGGTGGTATTGATTGGCGGTGGTACTGGTTGGTACTAGCAGGTGGCACTGATTGGTGGTGGCAGGTGGCACTGACTGGCCGTGGCACTGATTGGCACTAGCAGGTGGCACTGATTGGCGGTGGCACTGGCAGATGCCACTGGTTGGCGCTGGTAGGTGGCCCACGGAGCACTCTGTTACTGAAATGTAACAGAGGAGCTGTCAGAATTGAGCTTAAAGCGGAGCTCCACCTTAAAGTGGACCTTCCGCTCATTGGAACCCTCCCCCCCCTCCGGCGCCACAATTGGCACCTTTCAGGGGGGAGGGGGGTGCAGGTACCTGTACAGTACAGGTATCTGCACCCACTTCCAGCGTAGATTCTGCAGAATCCACGCCCCTTTCCGAAGGTCCCCCCACTGCCTGCTGGGAAACACACGGATCCCAGAGACAGCGGGGACCATCCTGTTTGCGCAGTGCGACTCGCGCATGCGCAGTAGGGAACCGGGAAATGAAGCCGAAAGGCTCCACTGCCTGATTCCCATACCCAAGATGGCGGCGGCAGCACCCGAGAGACGATCGAGAGATCGGCTTCGGGTGCCGACATCGCGGGCGCGCTGGGCGGGTAAGTGTCATTATTCTAAAAGTCAGCAGCTGCAGTATTTGTAGCTGCTGACTTTTAAAAAGAAAAAATGGCGGACTCCCGCTTTAATGTCGGAATGGGCGGGACCCGGCCGGGGTGTGAAGCTGACAAGTAACAGAGAGGTGGTGTAGTGTCATATTTTGCTCCCCATCATAGAATGTTCCGGAAGTGGCGCTGCGGCCAGAAATTTAGCACTGCGCATGCGCCATGCGTTCCAAACACTTGCGCCATGCGTTTTAAATGATTTGCGACAATGCAGACCAGTGAAACCGTCAGATAATGTCAGAGAAGTGAGGGGAGGTAATCCCCTCCCTGAGCCACAGTTACCCGCTCTCTCTCCGCCGCTCTCCGCTCTGTCTAAAGTTAATGTCACGATTACCTCCCCTCACTCCCGTGACATTATCTGACGCTTTCACTGAACTACATTGTCGGAAATCCTCTGGAACGCATGGTGCAAGCATTTGGAACGCATCGCGCATGCGCACTGCAAAATTTCCGGCCGCAACGTCCCTTCCGGAGCGTTCTATGATGGGGAGCAAAATATGACACTACAGCGGATATGTCAGATTTGAGCTTGAGTCGGGGTGGGCGGGCCCCGGCCGGGGTGGGCGGGTCCCGGCTGTGTGGGCGGGACTCAGCAGCTATCAAACACCGGCCAACGATTGGGCTGCTTAAGAAAAGAGGTGCGGCCACATACACGTAGCGGCCCACCCAGATTCCATTGGCTGGTGTTTGATAGCTGCCGGGTCCCGCCCACCCCGGACGGTTCCCTCCCACCACGGACGGGTCCCTCCCACACAGACATCAAGCTGAAATCTCTCCTTTGCTTGTCAGTGTCACACACAGTGCGCAGCCGCAGAGTGTGGAGGAGGGGGGAGGGGGGCAGTCATTGTTAATAGTGATAGTGAGTGGGCTGGTGGCAGCTTAGGCGCCAGGTTGTGATTTCTGGTGGCATTGGTGACCTGGCGCCTGGGGTTTGTGGAGCCCTGGTGTATGTCTTGTGTTGATTGTAACTAAAAAATGTCATAAAAAAGGACTTGATTTAAAAAATATTCAAAAAAAAACATTTGTACCTATGGGAATGTGACCCCAAAACATTTTTTGAAAAAAAAAAAAATTATGAAAAACAAAATTTTTTTGAAAAAAAAAAAATAAATTATGAAAAAAATAATATACTTTGAAAAAAAAAATTTTTTTGAAAAAAAAAAAAATTGAAAAAATAAAAATTTTGAAAAAATAAAAATTTTGAAAAAATAAAAATAAAAAATCTATGAAAAAAAAATTATCTTTGAAAAAAACCACTTACCAATCTCAGTGTCTGTATTCCGGCGATGTCTATTGACTTTACCGAAACATCCAGCGACGGCTCTGAAACAGCCGCGCACAAACGCTCGGGTCCTCTTCAGCTTGGAGGGCTTTTTGGTTGGGGTATCTGCAAGCTGTTCACTGACACCTCCTACCATGGCCCTTCCTTTGCTGGGTTTCTCTTTGATGTTTTTCAGAGAAAGAATCTGATTACATTTAAATCGGTTCATTATTAAGAATAAAGAAACTCGCTTTAAATGTATGACAACAAATATTGCAATGAAATTGAATTGACCGAAATCAAATCCAATAATATCACAAGGTATCTCTCAGGACAGCAGAAGCCAACCTCACTGCTCAGAGATCAGCCAGCTTCTGTGATGCCTTCTGTCCCAGCCGCTGAATATATAGGGTGACAGTGACTTTGGCTCAGCCAATCACAGTGACTTTGGCTCAGCCAATCACAGTGACTTTGGCTCAGCCAATGAAATCATGTGACTTTTTTTTTAAATTAACTGACGATTTTTCTTAAAGGGGCCACGTCCTTTTTTGAAAAAATTAACTGACAATTTTTCTTAAAGGAGCCACGTCCTTTTTAAAAAAAAAATAACTGACAATTTTTCTTAAAGGGGCCACGTCCTTTTTTTGAAAAAATTAACTGACAATTTTTCTTAAAGGAGCCACGTCCTTTTTAAAAAAAAAAATAACTGACAATTTTTCTTAAAGGGACCACGTCCTTTTTTTGAAAAAATTAACTGACAATTTTTCTTAAAGGGGCCACGTCCTTTTTTAAAAAAAAATAACTGGCGATTTTTCTTAAAGGAGCCACGTCCTTATTTGTGAGCTTTGTGAATTCAGCCTGCAGGATGGGTATACGGATGTAATAGGGATATACGGCTCCTGGAAGAACATGTTATTGTGAATGAGATTTAACCCTTACAGTCCCATGGCTGAAATGGAGGCGTTTGCTGGGCACAGTGTGGCAGAACAATGTACTGTACATGTACTCAGTGCTATGCATGGGGCCCCGCCCCCTCTCCAACCAACTCTCCGCCCTCCCCCTCCAGTCCATCATTTTTCTGGACCCTGGACGTGCATAAGTTTCGCGCATGCGCAGTTCGCAGCGTGAGAGCATACTATTTCTGGATCAGCTCCCGCGCATGTTTTCTGCATGCGTCGCAGAAAATTTACTACACCGGAACGTCACTTCCGTAGCAAAGGGCGCCTGGTCGCTGAATGTGTCATCACAGAGGAAGAATAAATATCCAGGAAAATGGCGGCTGAGGGTGGCAGGAAGTTCCGGCCGGTGATGTATTTCCGGTGGAGGTGAGATCCCGGAAGTGGTATGGGAGGAGGAAGATGGCGGCTGTAGAGTGATCGGAGTGGTGTAGAGGGGGGAGGGTAGAGATGTCTCCTCCATAGACCGTCACCTCGTACAATCTTCTCTCCTCTGTACGATGATCGGAGGAGATCTCTGACCCGAGGATGGGTGAATGTCACCCCACAGGGGGCGGGGCCATGTATGTGGCCCCCGCAGGAGGCGGAGTCATGAATGTAGCACCCCACAGGGGGCGGAGTCATGTGCTCCTACAGACGGGATTTCTATGTCTGAACATTTCATTCCTCCAAGATGATGTGGGGGGTGGGGAATTGTAGATCAGGGGGATATGGCTCTGTGTGGGGGGTGGGGAATTGTAGATCAGGGGTATGGCTCTGTGTGGGGGGTGGGGAATTGTAGATCGGGGGGTATTTCTCTGTTTTCTTAGCTGTTGAGGGTCCCCTCCGGGGGCTGGGCGAAGAGAAGAGACACCAGAGAGGGGATATGATGTCATTATATAAATACCGGACTGGTGACCCCCCAATATATAAATACAGGACTGGTGACCCCACAATATATAAATACTGGACTGGTGACCCCACAATATATAAATACCGGACTGGTGACCCCACAATATATAAATACCGGACTGGTGACCCCACAATATATAAATACCGGACTGGTGACCCCACAATATATAAATACCGGACTGGTGACCTGGTGGGTCATTCAACTAGACCGTTCCACAGTTGTAGTGTACAGCAGTCATTACGGAAGGACCAGCAGTCTCGCTGCGTCAAGAAAAGTAGAGTAGATATTGTCTTGAGCAGATCCCATGTTCCAACCTTGTCCTCTGTTTACGTCTTGCATGTGGACAGTTGGCTGACATATTTTCTCAGGCGGTAGTGTGTGGGCTCTGGGAGTCGCCTCTATACCCGGAGGCGTTCAGGGCCTGTATCACAGGTCGGAGATGCCGGACTTGGACCTCCTGGCCTCCAGACTCTAAAAAAACTGGGCAGGTTTGTTTCCAGGTACAGGTATCTTCCAACGTAAGCACTGGATGCTATGGTGGCTCCATGTGATCATTAAATATTGATCTGTCTTTTCTACCCTAAAACTGCTTCCTTGTTTGATTTTCCAGGATTAGGGTGGAGTTTTGATCCTCATAGCTTTGGATTGGCCCAAGCAGAGGCGATATTCCAACCTGATGAGATTCCTGGCAGATGCTCTGTGAGCTCTTCCGAGATCTTCTGTCTCAAAAGACCGATTTTTACTTCCAGCCACTGACTATGACCACTGACTTTAATGGCATGGTTGTAGAAGCTCAGGGCCACCTCTGAACTGCTTTCTCTGTAGAAGGTAGGAAGCCTACTTCTATGATCATTCATGGATGTCTTACTGCACCTGGTGTGAGCAACGGGGCTTTTAGTCTAGGTTTTCCTTTGGATGAAGACTATCCTTGCAGCTGTGTTTGGCTCTTAGTACCATCCAAAGGTCAGGTAGCTGCTCTTACTTTCTTGTTTTCAAAGACTGTTGATCTTTCAGTCTTTGTGTGAATCAGAAATTGATGTTAGAATGCATTGGAGAAATTCTTCTTGCTACATTCGCCCCACAGGGTGGTGTGTCTTGTAGCAATCTCCTCTGTGAGGCAAGTGTCTAAACTGGCGACCATTCCTTCAAAGTACCACTTCTGATCTTACATTAGGAGAAGGTGGTGGCCCTGGACTCCCTTCTCCCCAACATTGTTCTTCTGTCCCTCTGTCCCACTCCGTCCACTTAAAAGAAAACCTTTCCTCCATTTTCTGGGTGTGGTTTGGGCTGTGGGAATCTCTCTGGAGTGCTTCTTCTTTCAGAACTTGGATGGTCCCCCATAAGATTGCTCCGGCTTTTGGATACACCATCTTTAAGTGATTCAAGCATCCGAGCTTGTGGTCTCAAGAAATCAGGTTCCTCCTTGGCTGTCAAGGTTCGCTCTACTAGATCTGTGAGCACTTCTTGGCCCTTCCGGCATCAAGCTTCTGTTCCCCAGATATACGAGGCTGCCTCCTGGTCTTCTGTTACTTTGTCCGGTTTTTATCAGGTGGAAGTTCAGGATTTGTCTGATGCCAGATCTGAGAGTAACGTCCACCAGTGGGCCTCTGTGAGTGGAAGACCTTCCTCAGTTCTGTTTTATAGTCCCTTTCATTATGTGTTTGCTGTGTCGCCCATCCCTTAGTGGAACTGCTTTTTAGATGTCCTGACCGTTATTGACCATTTCTTGAAGTTCATTGTTTTTGCTCTTGGTACGGCGGTGCTGTAAAACTGAAGCATGCTCGGGAATAGGAGGGATCATGTAAACTGGCCTACAGATTATTTGTTTTCACCCAGTCCTCCTGTAGGTGGCAGTATAACATGAAGGTTAAAGACCGAAGTGGTCTTGGTACGTCTCTCACGCTGTCCTCTTATCTATGTATCTGATGTGATCTTGGTGTTTCTCAGTTTGCAGGGGTCTCTCCAGCTCAGACGGGACTCTCCGAGTGTGCGGGATATATTGTGTTCTCAGGAGTCCAGGTTGTCTCCAGAAGTGGTCCAGGCGGCTCTGGCTCTCCCGGTTTTTGCTCAGGCTGACAATGCCATCGCGTGTCTTTTGCAGCAGTCGTCTCGCAAGGCGTACCTTCAGTCTGGAAGCTGTGTGCTCTTCCCATGCTGTGAGTACTGTTCACGTATTCCTGTCCTGCTCCTCGTATATGTCTGCCCTCTAATCTCCCCTCCCCCTCTCAATGTTCTCACGCTATGAATGTTCATGTATTCTTCTTCTCCTGGTGTCTCCGCCATCTAATCTTCCCTCCCCACTGTCCTGCTGTGTCCACCCTCTAATCTTACTTCCCCCTCCCCCACTCTTCTGGTGTCTCAGCCTCCACCCTTTAATCTTCCCTCCCCTCCCCCTCTCAGTCTTCCCATACTGTGAGCACTGTTCATGTATTCTTCTTCTGGCGTCTCCATCCTCTAATTTTTCCCCACCCCCGCTCAGGTCCTCCTCTGTGCCGGGTAGCCGTGGACAGCATGTCGGACAGTCTGCAGAGTTTGGACAGCCTGGAGAGGAGAGTGTGGGACGGGGACACCTCCAGACACGTGCCACGACACAGCCACGATTCTTACCTGCCGCACAATCAGCGCCAGTGGCTTTCACTTCGTGTCCACAAGGCCTGGAATGGACTGAGCACACCCTGGGAAGGCCGAGAAGTGTCCGAAGGATGAGGGGCCCCTCGGGTGGTTCTTACAAGATCTGGAATAGACTGAGCCCATCTTAGGAGAGCCGAGTAGTGTCATGAGGGGCCCCTCAGGTGAGGTCCACTTTTGGTGCAGCAACCTTAGGGCAAGATGGAGGATGAGACTTCCAGGAAATATTCTCAGAGTCACACTGGGCCCAGACATAGCTGTAAGTGCCAAGTAAGAGGTATCCACCCCTTTCCTGGGCCCAAAGACTAGTATACCACCTCCCAGCTGACCTCCTATGCCAGGCATAAGGACTAACCCAGACATCGCTCACCACACTCCTCCCCCATGTGCAGGCTCCACCCAGCCCACTCCCCTAGGCACCGCCTCCTCTCGGGTGCTGGTCATACTTGGGTTCATTTACAGCGGCTGGGCCTGATATTCTGAGCAGAATATATATGTAATATATTTGATATTTATTTCATACAGAGATTTTAATAAAGATTTGTAATATTAAACTCGCCGCCTCCTTTTTTTTTTCCATGATGGTGATTTTATTCCTCCTCAGGGAGGTGTTGTGCTTGGGGTTTGTACAGGAACCTTCACACACAATGAGATTCTCCTCTCTAGCAATATGGCAGGTCGAAGGGCGGGACCAGCAGTAAATGGGCGTTGCCATACACACCAGACCTCAGAGGATCCATTACACCAGAGATTCCAGAATCCTCATCAGAGAGATCCGTACACACCGGACCTCAGAGGATCCATTACACCAGAGAGACCAGACTCCTCATCAGAGAGATCCGTACACACCGGACCTCAGAGGATCCATTACACCAGAGTCCAGAATTATCTTCAGAGAGATCCATACACACCGGACCTCAGAGGATCCATTACACCAGAGAGTCCAGAATCCTCATCAGAGAGATCCGTACACACCGGACCTCAACGGATCCATTACACCTGAGAGTCCAGAATCCTCATCAGAGAGATCCGTACACACCGGACCTCAGAGGATCCATTACACCAGAGTGTCCAGAATCCTCATCAGAGAGATCCGTACACACCGGACCTCAGAGGATCCATTACACCTGAGAGTCCAGAATCCTCATCAGAGAGATCCGTACACACCAGACCTCAGAGGATCCATTACACCAGAGAGTCCAGAATCCTCATCAGAGAGATCCGTACACACCGGACCTCAGAGGATCATTACACCAGAGAGACCAGAATCCTCATCAGAGAGATCCATACACATCGGACCTCAGAGGATCCATTACACCTGAGAGTCCAGAATCCTCATCAGAGAGATCCGTACACACCGGACCTCAGAGGATCCATTACACCAGAGAGTCCAGAATCCTCATCAGAGAGATCCGTACACACCGGACCTCAGAGGATCATTACACCAGAGAGACCAGAATCCTCATCAGAGAGATCCGTACACACCGGACCTCAGAGGATCCATTACACCAGAGAGACCAGAATCCTCATCAGAGAGATCCGTACACATCGGACCTCAGAGGATCATTACACCAGAGAGACCAGAATCCTAATCAGAGAGATCCGTACACATCGGACCTCAGAGGATCATTACACCAGAGAGTCCAGAATCCTCTACACCAGAATCCTCATCAGAGAGATCCGTACACATCGGACCTCAGAGGATCATTACACCAGAGAGTCCAGAATCCTCTACACCAGAATCCTCATCAGAGAGATCCGTACACATCGGACCTCAGAGGATCATTACACCAGAGATTCCAGAATCCTCATCAGAGAGATCCATACACACCGGACGGCAGAGGATCCATTACACAAGAGAGACCAGAATCCTCATCAGAGAGATCCGTACACACCAGACCTCAGGATCCATTACACTAGAGAGTCCAGAATCCTCATCAGAGAGATCCGTACACATCGGACCTCAGAGGATCCATTACACCAGAGATTCCAGAATCCTCATCAGAGAGATCCGTACACACCGGACCTCAGAGGATCCATTACACCAGAGAGACCAGAATCCTCATCAGAGAGATCCGTACACACCAGATCTCAGGATCCATTACACCAGAGAGTCCAGAATCATCATCAGAGAGATCCGTACACACCGGACCTCAGAGGATCCATTACACCAGAGAGTCCTGAATCCTCATCAGAGAGATCTGTACACACAGGACCTCAGAGGATCCATTACACCAGAGAGTCCAGAAACATCATCAGAGAGATCCGTACACACCGGACCTCAGAGGATCCATTACACCAGAGAGTCCAGAATCCTCATCAGAGAGATCCGTACACACCGGACCTCAGAGGATCCATTACACCAGAGAGACCAGACTCCTCATCAGAGAGATCCGTACACACCAGACCTCAGAGGATCCATTACACCAGAGTCCAGAATTATCTTCAGAGAGATCCATACACACCGGACCTCAGAGGATCCATTACACCAGAGAGTCCAGAATCCTCATCAGAGAGATCCGTACACACCGGACCTCAGAGGATCCATTACACCAGAGAGACCAGAATCCTCATCAGAGAGATCCGTACAAACCGGACCTCAGAGGATCCATTACACCAGAGAGTCCAGAAACATCATCAGAGAGATCCGTACACACCGGACCTCAGAGGATCCATTACACCAGAGAGTCCAGAATCCTCATCAGAGAG
The DNA here is from genome assembly GCF_037356315.1 of Lithobates pipiens. Classification (NCBI taxonomy): domain Eukaryota; kingdom Metazoa; phylum Chordata; class Amphibia; order Anura; family Ranidae; genus Lithobates; species Lithobates pipiens. The sequence goes on from NW_027507718.1 coordinate 537,693,250, forward strand.
ATCCGTACACACCGGACCTCAGAGGATCCATTACACTAGAGAGTCCAGAATCCTCATCAGAGAGATCCGTACACACCGGACCTCAGAGGATCCATTACACCAGAGAGTCCAGAATCCTCATCAGAGAGATCCGTACACACCGGACCTCAGAGGATCCATCACACTGAAGAAATGACACTTGTCTACAATGTAAAGTAGTGAGTGTACAGCTTGTATAACAGTGTAAATTTCCCGTCCCCTCAAAATAACTCAACACACAGCCATTAATGTCTAAACCGCTGGCAGCAAAAGTCAGTACACCCCTGAGTGAAAATGTCCAAAGTGTCAATATTTTGTGTGGCCGCCATTATTTTCCAGCACTGCCTTAACCCTCTTGGGCATGGAGGTCACCAGAGCTTCACAGGTCACCACTGGAGTCCTTCCCCCCCCCCCCCATGATGACATCACAGAGCTGGTGGATGTTGGAGACCTTCCCCTCCTCCACCTCCCCTCTGAGGATGTCCCACAGATGATCAATAGGGTTTAGATCTGGAGACATGCTTGTCCAGTCCATCACCTTTACCCTCAGCTTCTTTAGCAAGGTGGCAGGAAAGGGGTGGGGCCCTGAGCCCGGGCACAGGCAGCAATGTACCAGTATGTCACCTGCCCACAGTTACCCTTGACCCCCAGGAAGTAGAAGAGAATCAATGACCCCAACTACAGTGACATCACCCAGAAATAGACGGAGCCAACAACCTCTATGACAGCACTTCCAGATGGGAGGACCCTGAAGCGGGGTAATAGCAGACAGACCACACCCCCCAAAAAAATGCTCCCATCTGTGTTGTGATTGGCTGTCTGGTGTTTCCAGACACACAGCAGTTCTTAACACCCTCTGCATTGCAATCTGCGTTGGACCCCTCCCATTCAGGAATCAAACCCCTCCCATTCACAAACCTCAATACCCCTCCCACTCACAAACATCAGACCCTCCCCTCTCAGGAACCAGACCCCTATAATTCACAAGTCAAAAACTCCTCCCACTTAGGAATTAGACCCCTCCCATTCACAAACCTCTCCCATTCAGGAACCAGACCCCTCCCATTCACAAACATCAGACTCTCCCACTCAGGAATTAGACCCCTCCCATTCACAAACCTCAAAACCCCTCCCATTCACAAACCTCATACTCAGGACACCCTGCTATTCATAAATCAGACCCTTTCCATTCAGGGACCAGACCCCTCCCATTCACAAACCTCAGACTCCTCGGCAGGGAGGGGCGGTGACGTAAAACATAAGGAGGGCGGAGCGGAGAAGTGACATAAGCAGGGAGGTGCCGAGACATGACGTAAGCAGGAAGGGATGGTGACGTGGGCAGTGATGTGACGTAAGCAAGGAGAGGCGGTGACATGACGTAAGCAGGGAGGGGCAGTGACGCGATGTAGGGAGGGGCAGTGATGTGACATAAGCAGGGAGAGGCGGTGATATGGGCGGTGACGTAAGCAGGGAGGGTCGGTGATGTGACGTAAGCAGGGAGGGGCAGTGACGCGACATAAGCAGGGAGGGGCAGTCCTCAGAAAGTCACCCCCCTCCCCTGGTGCTCCACAGCTCACCCGTCTCATGTTCGGTCCGGCCTCCATAGTGCTGACAGACGGGGCGGGCTTCACTTCTCCTGAGGCATGCCGGGAGTAGGAGGGGCTACACCAGGCTGGCCGACACCGTGCAATCCTCCAGTAGGTGGCAGTATAACCCGACACTCATGAATCGGTGTCCCCCAACAGCAGAAAGTTACGGAGTCTGCCAAATGGAGGGGGCGGAACCAAACACACCAATCAGAAGGAAGTTTTTATTTCATTATAAAATGCAGAGTATTTACAACAGTCCTCTGGGAAGTCCGTCCCATGATTCATTGACTCCGCCCACAGGTCCTTCAGTGCCGAAGACTCCGCCCCATGATAAAAACGATTAACCCTTTGTTTACTCCTTCGTCCATCATTACCTGACACAGCAGACTCCACCCCCATGTTCAGTGACACGCCCCTTCTCATTTATTAGCAGAAGAGGTTCAATAAAAGGACCATTCCATCCATATGCTGCCCATCGAGCTCCCCTCCAATGCCCCACTTCACTAAGCGCCCCCCAACCGTGCTCCTCCAATGCCCCACTTCTCTAAGGGCCCCCCCAACCGTGTTCCTCCAATGCCCCACTTCACTAAGTGCCCCCCAGCTGTGCTCCTTCAATGCCCCACTTCACTAAGTGCCCCCCAGCTGTGCTCCTTCAATGCCCCACTGCACTAACCACCCAACTGTGCTCCTCCAATGCCCCCCCTCACTTAGCTCTTCCAATGTCCCCCCTCACTGAGCTCTTCCAATGTCCCCCCTCACTGAGCTCTTCCAATGCCCCCCTAGCCAAGTGCCCCCCAGCTGTGCTCCTCCAATTCCCCCCCCACTGAGCACCCCCCAGCTGTGCTCCTTCAGTGCCCCCCCTCACTGAGTGCCCCCCAGCTGTGCACCTTCAATGCCCCACTTCACTAAGCACCCCCCAACTGTGCTCTTCCAATGCCCCCCTAACCAAGCGACCCCCCAGCTGTTCTACTCCAATGCCCCCCTAACCGAACACCCCTCAGCTGTGCCCCTCCAATGTCCCACCTTACTGAGCGCCCCCAGCTGTGCTCCTCCAATGCCCCCCTAAGCGCCCCCAGCTGTGCTCCTCCATTACACCTCCTCATTAATGTCCCCCCCCCCCCCACTGAGCGCTTCAATGCCTCACCTTATTGTGCGTAGCCCCTCCCCAGCACTGCACAGACTCCACCCATAATTTCTGGGCCCCTTCACTCCAATACCCCAGCTTGTTGAAAAAAATTCAAGGGAATCCATAACTGCTGTGTTAGCCCCCCTCACATTCCCGCACAACCCCGACCACCCCTCCCCCAACAATGGCGATCATCCTCTCGCAGACTCCTCTGTCGCTGTGCCGGGGCTCCCGAACTTCTCCAGATATCTCCTGTCAGGGATCAGAGAGAGAGAGATGAGCGCCCCACAGAAAACACACAGAGGAGCGCCCCACAGAAAACACACAGAGGAGCGCCCCACAGAAAACACACAGAGGAGCGCCCCACAGAAAACACACAGAGGAGCGCCCCACAGAAAACACACAGAGGAGCGCCCCACAGAAAACACACAGAGGAGCGCCCCACAGAAAACACACAGAGGAGCGCCCCACAGAAAACACACAGAGGAGCGCCCCACAGAAAACACACAGAGGAGCTCCCCACAGAAAACACACAGAGGTGACACTGAAGAGTGAGCACCCCAATATAACACCAAGACAGGTGAGCACCCCATAAATGAAACAGAGAGGGGTAAGTGGCCCACATAAAACCCATCCGCACCCCTCACCTGCGGGCGGATTCATACAACGCCTCCTTGCGCTCCTGCAGTGACAAGTGTCGGTCTTCCGGTCTGCGTGCAAATCCTTTATGTGACGTCTGCGGAGGAGAAGAGTCATAAGAGAGACCGTCCAATCATCATCACTTCTCTCCTACACCACCCCTCTCATTACACAGCCCTACCCCTCTCATCACACAGCCCCACCCCCTCTCATCACACAGCCCCACCCCTCTCATCACACAGCCCCACCCCAAACTGTTGGCCCTATATACAAAAGGAACTGCTGGCCAACAGAAACGAGGGTCCCGATGACCACCATCTAGGGGGGTCCCGATGATCACCACGTAAGAGGGGTCCCGATGATCACCATCTAGGGAGGGTCCCGATGATCACCACGTAGGAGGGGTCCCGATGATCACCACGTAGGAGGGGTCCCGATGATCACCATCTAGGGAGGGTCCCGATGATCACCACGTAGGTGGGGTCCCGATGACCACCATCTAGGGGGTCCCGATGATCACCATCTAGGGAGGGTCCCGATGACCACCATCTAGGGAGGGTCCCGATGACCACCATCTAGGGGGTCCCGATGATCACCATCTAGGGAGGGTCCCGATGACCACCATCTAGGGAGGGTCCCGATGACCACCATCTAGGGAGGGTCCCGATGACCACCATCTAGGGAGGGTCCCGATGACCACCATCTAGGGGGTCCCGATGATCACCATCTAGGGAGGGTCCCGATGACCACCATCTAGGGAGGGTCCCGATGACCACCATCTAGGGAGGGTCCCGATGACCACCATCTAGGGAGGGTCCCGATGACCACCATCTAGGGAGGGTCCCGATGACCACCATCTAGGGAGGGTCCCGATGACCACCATCTAGGGAGGGTCCCGATGATCACCACGTAGGAGGGGTCCCGATGATCACCACGTAGGAGGGGTCCCGATGACCACCATCTAGGGGGTCCCGATGATCACCATCTAGGGAGGGTCCCGATGACCACCATCTAGGGAGGGTCCCGATGACCACCATCTAGGGAGGGTCCCGATGACCACCATCTAGGGAGGGTCCCGATGACCACCATCTAGGGAGGGTCCCGATGATCACCATGTAGGAGGGGTCCCGATGATCATCATCTAGGAGGGGTCCCGATGATCATCATCTAGGAGGGATCCCGATGATCATCATCTAGGAGGGGTCCCGATGATCATCATCTAGGAGGGGTCCCGATGACCACCACGTAGGAGGGGTCCCGATGACCACCACGTAGGAGGGGGTCCCGATGACCACCACGTAGGAGGGGGTCCGATGACCACCACGTAGGAGGGGGTCCGATGACCACCACGTAGGAGGGGGTCCCGATGACCACCACGTAGGAGGGGGTCCCGATGACCACCACGTAGGAGGGGGTCCCGATGACCACCACGTAGGAGGGGGTCCCGATGACCACCACGTAGGAGGGGGTCCCGATGACCACCACGTAGGAGGGGGTCCCTATGACCACCACGTAGGAGGGGGTCCCTATGACCACCACGTAGGAGGGGGTCCCTATGACCACCACGTGGGAGGGGTCCCGATGACCACCACATGGGAGGGGTCCCGATGACCACCATCTGGGAGGGGTCCCGATGACCACCATCTGGGAGGGGTCCCGATGACCACCATCTGGGAGGGGTCCCGATGACCATCTAGGAGGAGTCCCGATGATCATCATCTAGGAGTTGGCCCTATATACAAAAGGAACTGCTGGCCAACAGAAACGAGGTTCCCGATGATCATCATCTAGGAGGGGTCCCGATGACCACCACGTAGGAGGGTCCCGATGACCACCACGTAGGAGGGTCCCGATGACCACCACGTAGGAGGGGGTCCCGATGACCACCACGTAGGAGGGTCCCGATGACCACCACGTAGGAGGGTCCCGATGACCACCACGTAGGAGGGTCCCGATGACCACCACGTAGGAGGGGGTCCCGATGACCACCACGTAGGAGGGGGTCCCGATGACCACCACGTAGGAGGGTCCCGATGACCACCACGTAGGAGGGTCCCGATGACCACCACGTAGGAGGGGGTCCCGATGACCACCACGTAGGAGGGGTCCGATGACCACCACCAAACATTTCCTTCAGCCCCTGTGGTTGGTCATGCCTCCTCTTGGCCAATGACTGTCATAGACGGGAACAAACTCTGCTGGAATCACAGCAAGCCACGCCCTCTTCTCTACTTTTCCCATCTATTTTTCTACAGTTGTCTATTTTGTGGAATATCTTCTTCTGTAAATAGTTCGCACCGTTCCCCCCCCCCCCCCATTAGATAATAATTTTCATCGTTCTGCCTGATCTCCGATGCACAATTCAGAACCCAAATCGTTCCAATAGTTGGGTCTCCACTAGAGGCCCTCCCCCCCCCCGATATATCCGCCATATTTGGCGTTTAATCAATCGGCATCGGCTGTAAGAAAAGGCCGATGAGATCTTCAGTGCGACTTGCAAATGATTTCTGTGAGAGAAACCAATGGAAATTACCTGAAGACTTCAGTGGAGCGACTTTCCTCCTCTGTGGGCGGAGCTCTGCGAGATCTCCGGTGAAATCTTTTCTGACACTTGTCGCTCACAAGTAAACAAATCCTGTATTTTCTGCCAGAAAATCACTTGGAACCCCCAAAAATTATATATATTTTTTTTTTAGCAGAGACCCTAGGGAATAAAAGAGCGGTTGTTGCAATATTTTATCTCACACACAGACTGCAATGGGAGACGTTTCCCAGGCACGCTACAGGCGCTACTTTTAGCCCAAAAGCTTTACGAGATGAACGGGAAAAAATAAATAAATAAACCGGCCCAAAAAATAATCGTCATCAGCCAGAGAAAACCCCCCATCGGTCGACCTCTAGTCTCCGCCATCTTCCTGCCTGGCGTGGCAGCGAGGATAACAGACATTCCTTCAACACCGAGAGCGGAGCGGGAGTACCGAACACGGCGCCAGTGTGTGTGTGTAAAGGGTTAACCGCAACCCCCCCCGACCTCCATCTGTCTGCCGGCACTCAGACTGCGGCCCCCGCACGCTGGAAAATCTCTGTGCAGAGCCAGAGCGTCATACCCTCCTCTCTAACCGTAACCCCACCCATCACAAAGCCACGCCCCACCCATCACATAGACCCGCCCAACGCCCCGCCCATCACATAGACCAGCCCCACTCATCACACAGCCACACCCCACTCATGACAGCTCCAATCTCTCACCACATAGCTCCACCCCACTCATCACATAGCCACACCCCACTCATCACATAGCCACACCCCACTCATGACAGCTCCAATCTCTCACCACATAGCTCCACCCCACTCATCACATAGCCACACCCCACTCATGACAGCTCCAATCTCTCACCACATAGCTCCACCCCACTCATCACATAGCCACACCCCACTCATGACAGCTCCAATCTCTCACCACATAGCTCCACCCCACTCATCACATAGCCACACCCCACTCATCACATAGCCACACCCCACTCATGACAGCTAAAATCTCTCACCACATAGCCACACCCCACTCATGACAGCTCCAATCTCTCACCACATAGCTCCACCCCACTCATCACATAGCCACACCCCACTCATCACACAGCCACACCCCACTCATGACAGCTCCAATCTCTCACCACATAGCTCCACCCCACTCATCACATAGCCACACCCCACTCATCACATAGCCACACCCCACTCATGACAGCTCCAATCTCTCACCACATAGCTCCACCCCACTCATCACATAGCCACACCCCACTCATCACATAGCCACACCCCACTCATGACAGCTCCAATCTCTCACCACATAGCTCCACCCCACTCATCACATAGCCACACCCCACTCATGACAGCTCCAATCTCTCACCACATAGCTCCACCCCACTCATCACATAGCCACACCCCACTCATCACATAGCCACACCCCACTCATGACAGCTAAAATCTCTCACCACATAGCCACACCCCACTCATGACAGCTCCAATCTCTCACCACATAGCTCCACCCCACTCATCACATAGCCACACCCCACTCATCACACAGCCACACCCCACTCATGACAGCTCCAATCTCTCACCACATAGCTCCACCCCACTCATCACATAGCCACACCCCACTCATCACATAGCCACACCCCACTCATGACAGCTCCAATCTCTCACCACATAGCTCCACCCCACTCATCACATAGCCACACCCCACTCATCACATAGCCACACCCCACTCATGACAGCTCCAATCTCTCACCACATAGCCACACCCCACTCATGTAAATATAGAAAATAAATTACCCTGGTGGGGGGGCTGCTGCCTTGTCCGGGTGCATCTTTTCCTTTCTGTGGCTCCGCCTCCGGTACATACGGGACACTCCCCTCCAGGATATTGGTGATTGTTGTATCAACACAGCCGGTCTGAGCTGAGAATAAAAGAGAAAAACTATTTATATCACACTAATCCCCGCCCCCACCTTCCAAAGGGCTCCAACTAGACACCTCTACCCCCCGGCATCACCAACCGGGCACCTCTACCCCCCTCCCCCATCACCAACCGGGCACCTCTACCCCCCCCGTCCCCCATCACCAACCGGGCACCTCTAACACCCCTCCCCCATCACCAACCGGGCACCTCTACCAACCCCTCCATCACCAACCGGGCACCTCTACCCCCCCACGTCCCCCATCACCAACCGGGCACCTCTAACACCCCTCCCCCATCACCAACCGGGCACCTCTACCAACCCCTCCATCACCAACCGGGCACCTCTACCCACCTCTCCATCACCAACCGGGCACCACTACCACCCTCCCCCCCATCACAAACCAGGCACCACTACCACCCCTCCCCCATCACCAACCGGGCACCACTACTACCCTCCCCCCCCCCATCACCAACTGGGCACCACTACTACCCTCCCCCCCCATCACCAACCAGGCACCACTACCACCCTCCCCCCCCCCATCACCAACCGGGCACCACTACTACCCTCCCCCCCCATCACCAACCAGGCACCACTACCACCCCTCCCCCATCACCAACCGGGCACCACTACCACCCTCCCCCCATCACCAACCGGGCACCACTACCACCCTCCCCCCATCACCAACCGGGCACCACTACCACCCTCCCCCCATCACCAACCGGGCACCACTACCACCCCTCCCCCATCACCAACCGGGCACCACTACCACCCCTCCCCCCATCACCAACCAGGCACCACTACTACCCTCCCCTCCATCACCAACCGGGCACCACTACCACCCTCCCCCCATTCACCAACCGGGCACCACTACCACCCCTCCCCCATCACCAACCAGGCACCACTACTACCCTCCCCTCCATCACCAACCAGGCACCACTACCACCCTCCCCCCATCACCAACCAGGCACCACTACCACCCTCCCCCCATCACCAACCGGGCACCACTACCACCCTCCCCCCATCACCAACCGGGCACCACTACTACCCTTCCCCCATGACCAACCGGGCACCACTACCACCCTCCCCCCATCACCAACCGGGCACCACTACCACCCTCCCCCCATCACCAACCGGGCACCACTACCACCCTCCCCCCATCACCAACCGGGCACCACTACTACCCTCCCCTCCATCACCAACCAGGCACCACTACCACCCTCCCCCCATCACCAACCAGGCACCACTACCACCCTCCCCCCATCACCAACCAGGCACCACTACCACCCTCCCCCCATCACCAACCGGGCACCACTACTACCCTCCCCTCCATCACCAACCAGGCACCACTACCACCCTCCCCCCATCACCAACCGGGCACCACTACCACCCTCCCCCCATCACCAACCGGGCACCACTACTACCCTCCCCTCCATCACCAACCAGGCACCACTACCACCCTCCCCCCATCACCAACCGGGCACCACTACCACCCTCCCCCCATCACCAACCGGGCACCACTACCACCCTCCCCCCATTACCAACCGGGCACCACTACCACCCCTCCCCCATTACCAACCGGGCACCTCTACCAACCCCTCCCCCATCACCAACCAGGCACCACTACTACCCTCCCCTCCATCACCAACCAGGCACCACTACCACCCTCCCCCCATCACCAACCAGGCACCACTACCACCCTCCCCCATCACCAACCGGGCACCACTACCACCCTCCCCCCATCCCCAACCGGGCACCACTACCACCCTCCCCCCATCACAAACCGGGCACCACTACTACCCTTCCCCCATCACCAACCGGGCACCACTACCACCCTCCCCCCATCACCAACCGGGCACCACTACCACCCTCCCCCCATCACAAACCGGGCACCACTACTACCCTTCCCCCATCACTAACCGGGCACCACTACCACCCTCCCCCCATCACCAACCGGGCACCACTACCACCCCTCCCCCATTACCAACCGGGCACCACTACCACCCCTCCCCCATTACCAACCGGGCACCACTACCACCCCTCCCCCATTACCAACCGGGCACCACTACCACCCCTCCCCCATCACCAACCAGGCACCACTACTACCCTCCCCTCCATCACCAACCAGGCACCACTACCACCCTCCCCCCATCACCAACCAGGCACCACTACCACCCTCCCCCCATCACCCATCACCAACCGGGCACCACTACCACCCTCCCCCCATCACCAACCGGGCACCACTACTACCCTTCCCCCATCACCAACCGGGCACCACTACCACCCTCCCCCCCATCACCAACCGGGCACCACTACCACCCCTCCCCCATCACCAACCGGGCACCTCTACCCACCTCTCCATCACCAACCGGGCACCACTACCACCCTCCCCCCATCACCAACCGGGCACCACTACCACCCCTCCCCCATCACCAACCAGGCACCACTACCACCCTCCCCCCATCACCAACCGGGCACCACTACCACCCTCCCCCCATGACCAACCGGGCACCACTACTACCCTTCCCCCATCACCAACCGGGCACCACTACCACCCCTCCCCCATCACCAACCGGGCACCTCTACCCACCTCTCCATCACCAACCGGGCACCACTACCACCCTCCCCCCATCACCAACCGGGCACCACTACCACCCTCCCCCCCATCACCAACCGGGCACCACTACTACCCTTCCCCCATCACCAACCGGGCACCACTACCACCCTCCCCCCATCACCAACCGGGCACCACTACCACCCCTCCCCCATCACCAACCGGGCACCTCTACCCACCTCTCCATCACCAACCGGGCACCACTACCACCCTCCCCCCATCACCAACCGGGCACCACTACCACCCCTCCCCCATCACCAACCAGGCACCACTACCACCCTCCCCCCATCACCAACCGGGCACCACTACCACCCTCCCCCCATGACCAACCGGGCACCACTACTACCCTTCCCCCATCACCAACCGGGCACCACTACCACCCCTCCCCCATCACCAACCGGGCACCTCTACCCACCTCTCCATCACCAACCGGGCACCACTACCACCCTCCCCCCATCACCAACCGGGCACCACTACCACCCTCCCCCCATCACCAACCGGGCACCTCTACCCGCCCCTCCCCCATCAACAACTGGTTACCTCTACCCCCCCGACAGTACCGGAAACCAATACAATCGTTGTGTTGATCACTCACCGAGGTCCTTGTGGATGACGGAGAAGGGGACTTGTGGTAGGACTTCCTTCACTCTCCTCGCCATGTCATCAGCCACCGGGGACACCGGGGGGGGCTGCTGCGTCCTGGGAGGGGGGTCTCTAGATCTTCTCTTCACATGTTCTGCATAATCTGCCGCCTTGTGACTTGTACCGCAAACCCCCAACGAGGCGGCCAAGATCTGCCCGGAGGACCATCAACACCGACAGCGGGGAACCGGGGAGAGGGGGAGAGGAGAGCGGAGAGTATGAGA
>NW_027507718.1:537704755-537813878 GCF_037356315.1 Lithobates pipiens
AGAAGCGGAGAGTATGAGAGGAGAGCGGAAGAGTATGAGAGGAGAGTATGAGAGGAGAGCGGAGAGTATGAGAGGAGAGCTGGAGAGTATGAGAGAGGAGAGCGGAGAGTATGAGAGGAGAGCGGAGAGTATGAGAGGAGAGCGGAGAGTATGAGAGGAGAGCGGAGAGTATGAGAGGAGAGTATGAGAGGAGAGCGGAGAGTATGAGAGGAGAGAGGAGAGTATGAGAGGAGAGCGGAGAGTATGAGAGGAGAGCGGAGAGTATGAGAGGAGAGCGGAGAGTATGAGAGGAGAGCGGAGAGTATGAGAGGAGAGGAGGTATGAGAGGAGAGCGGAGAGTATGAGAGGAGAGCGGAGAGTATGAGAGGAGAGCGGAGAGTATGAGAGGAGAGCGGAGAGTATGAGAGGAGATCGGAGAGTATGAGAGGAGAGCGGAGAGTATGAGAGGAGAGCGGAGAGTATGAGAGGAGAGAGGAGAGTATGAGAGGAGAGAGGAGAGTATGAGAGGAGAGCATGAGAGGAGATCGGAGAGCATGAGAGGAGAGCGGAGAGTATGAGAGGAGAGCGGAGAGTATGAGGAGGAGAGCGGAGAGTATGAGAGGAGAGCGGAGAGTATGAGAGGAGAGCGGAGAGTATGAGAGGGAGAGTATGAGAGGAGAGCGGAGAGTATGAGAGGAGAGCGGGAGAGTATGAGAGGAGAGCGGAGAGTATGAGAGGAGGAAGAGGAGGAGAGTATGAGAGGAGAGCGGAGAGAGGGGAGAGGGAGAGCGGAGAGAGGAGAGAGAGCGGAGAGTATGAGAGGAGAGCGGAGAGTATGAGAGGAGAGCGGAGAGTATGAGAGGAGAGCGGAGAGTATGAGAGAGAGCGGAGAGCATGAGAGGAGAGCGGAGAGTATGAGAGGAGAGCGGAGAGTATGAGAGGAGAGCGGGAGAGAGGGGAGAGGGAGACGAGAGTATGAGAGGAGAGCGAGAGTATGAGAGGAGAGCGGAGAGTATGAGAGGAGAGCGGAGAGTATGAGAGGAGAGCGGAGAGTATGAGAGGAGAGCGAGAGTATGAGAGGAGAGCGGAGAGTATGAGAGGAGAGTGGAGAGTATGAGAGGAGAGCGGAGAGTATGAGAGGAGAGTGGAGAGTATGAGAGGAGAGCGGAGAGTATGAGAGGAGAGCGGGAGATATGAGAGGAGAGCGGAGAGTATGAGAGGAGAGCGGAGAGAGGGAGAGGAGAGCGGAGAGTATGAGAGGAGAGCGGAGAGTATGAGAGGAGAGCGGAGAGTATGAGAGGAGAGCGGAGAGTATGAGAGGAGAGCGGAGAGTATGAGAGGAGATCGGAGAGTATGAGAGGAGAGCGGAGAGAGGGGAGAGGGAGAGCGGAGAGAGGGAGGAGGAGAGCGGAGAGTATGAGAGGAGAGCGGAGAGAGGGGAGAGGAGAGTGGAGAGTATGAGAGGAGATCGGAGAGTATGAGAGGAGAGCGGAGAGAGGGGAGAGGAGAGCGGAGAGAGGGGAGAGGAGAGCGGAGAGTATGAGAGAGAGCGGAGAGTATGAGAGGAGAGCGGAGAGTATGAGAGGAGAGCGGAGAGTATGAGAGGAGAGTATGAGAGGAGAGCGGAGAGTATGAGAGGAGAGCGGAGAGTAGAGAGGAGAGCGGAGAGTATGAGAGGAGAGCGGAGGGAGAGTATGAGAGGAGAGGAGAGTATGAGAGGAGAGGAGAGTATGAGAGGAGAGTATGAGAGGAGAGCGGAGAGTATGAGGGAGAGAGAGTATGAGAGGAGAGCGGAGAGTATGAGGAGGAGAGCGGAGAGTATGAGAGGAGAGCGGAGAGTATGAGAGGAGAGCGGAGAGTATGAGAGGAGAGCGGGAGTATGAGAGGAGAGAGGAGAGTATGAGAGGAGAGAGGAGAGTATGAGAGGAGAGCATGAGAGGAGATCGGAGAGCATGAGAGGAGAGCGGGAGAGTATGAGAGGAGAGCGGGAGAGTATGAGAGGAGAGTATGAGAGGAGAGAGGAGGTATGAGAGGAGAGCGGAGAGTATGAGAGGAGAGCTGAGAGTATGAGAGGAGAGTATGAGAGGAGAGAGGAGAGTATGAGAGGAGAGCATGAGAGGAGATCGGAGAGCATGAGAGGAGAGCGGAGAGTATGAGAGGAGAGCGGAGAGTAGAGAGGAGAGAGAGCGGAGAGTATGAGGGAGAGGGAGAGTATGAGAGGAGAGAGGAGAGAATGAGAGGAGAGAGAGAGAGTATGAGAGGAGAGAGGAGAGTATGAGAGGAGAGCATGAGAGGAGATCGGAGAGCATGAGAGGAGAGCGCGGAGGTATGAGAGGAGAGCGGAAGTATGAGAGGAGATCCGCTCGTCAGTAAGCCGATTCATATATATATACAGTATCTGACAAAAGTAAGTACACCCCTCAGTGACATTTCTTCTCTTCTCATGTGACCAACACTGAAGAAATGACACTTGTCTACAATGTAAAGTAGTGAGTGTACAGCTTGTATAACAGTGTAAATTTCCTGTCCCCTCAAAATAACTCAACACACAGCCATTAATGTCTAAACCGCTGGCAACAAAAGTCAGGACACCCCTAAGTGAAAATATCCAGATTGGGCCCAAAGTGTGAATATTTTGTGGGGCCGCCATTATTTTCCAGCACTGCCTTCACCCTCTTGGGCATGGAGGTCACCAGAGCTTCACAGGTCACCACTGGAGTCCTCTTCCCCTCCCCCATGATGACATCACAGAGCTGGTGGATGTTGGAGACCTTTCCCCTCCTCCACCTTCCCTCTGAGGATCCCCCACAGATGACCAATAGGGTTTAGGTCTGGAGACATGCTTGGCCAGTCCATCACCTTTACCCTCAGCTTCTTTAGCAAGGCAGTGGTGGTGTTGGGGGTGTGTTTGGGGTGGTTATCATGTTGGAATACTGCCCTGCGGTCCAGTCTCTGAAGGGAGGGGATCATGCTCTGCTTCAGTATGTCACAGTACATGTTGGCATTCATGGTCCCCCTCAATGATCTGTAGCCCCCCAGTGCCGGCAGCACTCATGCAGCCCCCAGACCATGACACCCCCACCACCATGCCTGACTGTAGACAAGACACACTTGTCTTTGTCCTCCTCACCTGGTTGCCCCCACACACGCCTGACACCATCTGACACCAAATACCTTTATCTTGGTCTCATCAGACCACAGGACATGGTTCCAGTAATCCATCTCCTTAGTCTGCTTGTCTTCAGAAAACTGTTTGTGGTCTTTCTTGTGCATCATCTTTAGAAGAGGCTTCCTTCTGGGACGACAGCCATGCAGACCAATTTGATGCAGTGTGCGGCGTATGGTCTGAGCACTGACAGGCTGACCCCCCCACCCCTACAACCTCTGCAGCAATGCTGGCAGCACTCATACGTCTATTTCCCAAAGACAACCTCTGGATATGACGCTGAGCACGTGACCTCAACTTCTTTGGTGGACCATGGCGAGGCCTGTTCTGAGGGGAACCTGTCCTGTTATACCGCTGTATGGTCTTGGCCACCGTGCTGCAGCTCAGTTTTCAGGTCTTGGCGATCTTCTTATAGCCTAGGCCATTTTATGTAGAGCAACAATTCTTATCTTCAGATCCTCAGAGAGTTCTTTGCCATGAGGTGCCATGTTGTACTTCCAGTGACCAGTATGAGAGAGTGAGAGCGATAACACCAAATTTAACACACCTGCTCCCCATTCACACCTGAGACCTTGTAACACTAACGAGTCACATGACATCGGGGGAGGGGAAAATGGCTAATTGGGCCCAATTTGGACATTTTCACTTAGGGGTGTACTGACTTTTGTTGCCAGCGATTTAGACATGAATGGCTGTGTGTTGAGTTATTTTGAGGGGACAGGAAATTTACACTGTTATAACAAGCTGTACACTCACTACTTTACATTGTAGACAAGTGTCTTTCTTCAGTGTTGTCACATGAAAAGAGAGAAGGAATGTCACTGAGGGGTGTACTTACTTTTGTCACATACTGTATGTTCCCACTCCTCACCTTCTGGACTCGGGAAGCGAAGTCTTCATCGGACTCTCGGGGGTATCTGGAGACGGGGGGCAGCCACCTACAGGGAGGGGGGAGAGCAGAATCAGCGGATAATTCTCAGCATGCTGGAGAATGAAGATCACCCCTCCCCCGATATCTGACCCGGGAACACAATCTCACCCGCCTGAACATCTCATGAAGAAGTGGGAGTGGATGCTGCAAGTCACATGACCTGTGGGGGTGGAGACTCCAAACGCTGGACATTATCAGCTGGTAAGAGCATGGGGGGGGGGGAGGAAGAAGATGCCCCCCCCCCCGGGTATTAATCTATTATACTAGGCTCTGGCTGCAGTGTCGGTCTGGGGGGTCCTCCGCCCTTCTATTGGGTAAAGGATTGTTTGGGAATGTCTGACACTGCATGGCATATAACATGGGGGCGGAGCCTAGGTCACATGACGGGTAAAGTAAATGTGAGGGAAAGAAGCCCATTGCACACAATGAAAGAGGATGACAGATCGGTACTACCTTACATGATATACTGTGTATGGGGTGAACAGAGTCCACAACAGATCAACCAACCAGGAGGAACCGCACACCGCCTGCCGGAGAGAGAAGAGAGCGAGCCATCATCGGAGAGCGAGGAGGAGGAATGGAGAGGGAAGAGATGTGAGAGAGAAAAAGGAAGACAGATGGAGGGGAGGAGAGAGAAGAGAGCGAGCCATCATCGGAGAGCGAGGGGGAGGAAGAGAGGAGAGAGGGAAAGGAGGGAAGAGAGGGAAGGGGAAGAGAGGAGAGAGGGAAGGAGGGAAGAGAGGGAAGGGGAAGAGAGGAGAGAGGGAAGGAGGGAAGAGAGGGAAGGGGAAGAGAGGAGAGAGGGACGGAGAAGAGAGGGAAGGAGGGAAGAGAGCGAGCCATCATCGGAGAGCAAGGGGGAGGAAGAGAGGAGAGAGGGAAGGAGGGAAAGAGAGGGAAGGAGGGAAGAGAGGGAAGGAGAAGAGAGGAGATTCCCCTTCCCTCTCTCCTCTCTTCCCCTTCCCTCTCTCCTCTCTTCCCCTTCCCTCTCTCCTCTCTTCCCCTTCCCTCTCTCCTCTCTTCTCGAGGGAAGGAGGAGAGAGAGGAAGGGGAAGAGAGAGAGGGGGAAGAGACGAGAGAGGGAAGGAGGAGGGAGGAGAGAGGGAAGGAGGAGAGAGGAGAGAGGGAAGGGGAAGAGACGAGAGAGGGAAGGGGGAAGAGACGAGAGGGGGAAGGAGGAGAGACGAGAGAGGGAAGAGACGAGAGAGGAGAGAGAGAAGAGAGGGAGAGAGAGAGAGAGAAGAGAGGAGAGAGGGAAGAGACGAGAGAGGAGAGAGGGAAGAGACAAGAGAGAGGGAAGGGGAAGAGACAAGAGAGAGGGAAGGGGAAGAGACAAGAGAGAGGGAAGGGGAAGAGACGAGAGAGGGAAGGGGAAGAGACGAGAGAGGGAAGGGGGGAAGAGACGAGAGAGGGAAGGGGGAAGAGACGAGAGAGGGAAGGGGGAAGAGACGAGAGAGGGAAGGGGGAAGAGACGAGAGAGGGAAGGGGGAAGAGACGAGAGAGGGAAGGGGGAAGAGACGAGAGAGGGAAGGGGGAAGAGACGAGAGAGGGAAGAGACAAGAGAGAGGGAAGGGGAAGAGACAAGAGAGAGGAAGGGGAAGAGACGAGAGAGGGAAGGGGAAGAGACGAGAGAAGGAAGGGGAAGAGACGAGAGAAGGAAGGGGAAGAGAGGGAAGGGGAAGAGACGAGAGAGGGAAGGGGAAGAGACGAGAGAGGGAAGGAGGAAGAGACGAGAGAGGGAAGGAGGAAGAGACGAGAGAGGGAAGGAGGAAGAGACGAGAGAGGGAAGGAGGAAGAGACGAGAGAGGGAAGGAGGAAGAGACGAGAGAGGGAAGGAGGAAGAGAGGAGAGAGGGAAGGAGGAGGGAGGAGAGAGGAGAGAGAGGGAAGAGGAGAGAGGGAAGGGGAAGAGACGACAGAGGGAAGGGGAAGAGACGAGAGAGGGAAGGGGCAGAGACGAGAGAGGGAAGGGGAAGAGACGAGAGAGGGAAGGGGAAGAGACGAGAGAGGGAAGGGGAAGAGACGACAGAGGGAAGGGGAAGAGACGACAGAGGGAAGGGGAAGAGACGACAGAGGGAAGGAGGAGGGAGGAGAGAGGAGAGAGGGAAGGGGAAGAGAGGAGAGAGGAAAAGGGAAGGAGGAGAGAGGGAAGGGAAGAGAGGAGAGAGGAAAAGGGAAGAGAGGAGAGAGGAAAAGGGAAGAGAGAGAGAGAGGAAAAGGGAAGAGAGGAGAGAGGAAAGGGAAGAGAGGAGAGAGGAAAAGGGAAGAGAGGAGAGAGGGAAGGGGAAGAGACAAGAGAGAGGGAAGGGGAAGAGACGAGAGAGGGAAGGGGAAGAGACGAGAGAGGGAAGGGGGAAGAGACGAGAGAGGGAAGGGGAAGAGACGAGAGAGGGAAGGGGGAAGAGACGAGAGAGGGAAGGGGGAAGAGACGAGAGAGGGAAGGGGGAAGAGACGAGAGAGGGAAGGGGGAAGAGACGAGAGAGGGAAGGGGGAAGAGACGAGAGAGGGAAGGGGGAAGAGACGAGAGAGGGAAGGGGGAAGAGACGAGAGAGGGAAGGGGGAAGAGACGAGAGAGGGAAGGGGGGAAGAGACGAGAGAGGGAAGGGGGGAAAGAGACGAGAGAGGGAAGGAGGAGAGAGAGAGAGGGAAGGAGGAGGGAGGAGAGAGGGAAGGAGGAGAGAGGAGAGAGGGAAGAGACGAGAGAGGGAAGGGGAAGAGACAAGAGAGAGGGAAGGGGAAGAGACAAGAGAGAGGGAAGGGGAAGAGACAAGAGAGAGGAAGGGGAAGAGACAAGAGAGAGGGAAGGGGAAGAGACAAGAGAGAGGGAAGGGGAAGAGACAAGAGAGAGGGAAGGGGAAGAGACGAGAGAAGGAAGGGGAAGAGACGAGAGAAGGAAGGGGGAAGAGACGAGAGAGGGAAGGGGAAGAGACGAGAAGAGACGAGAGAGGGAAGGGGAAGAGACGAGAGAGGGAAGGAGGAGGGAGGAGAGAGGGAAGGAGGAGAGAGGAGAGAGGGAAGGGGAAGAGACGAGAGAGGGAAGGGGGAAGAGACGAGAGGGGGGAAGGAGGAGAGAGGAGAGAGGGAAGAGACGAGAGAGGGAAGAGACGAGAGAGGAGAGAGAGAGAGAGAGGGAGAGAGGGAAGAGACGAGAGAGGAGAGAGGGAAGAGACGAGAGAGGAGAGAGGGAAGAGACAAGAGAGAGGGAAGGGAAAGAGACAAGAGAGAGGGAAGGGGAAGAGACAAGAGAGAGGGAAGGGGAAGAGACGAGAGAGGGAAGGGGGAAGAGACGAGAGAGGGAAGGGGAAGAGACGAGAGAGGGAAGGGGGAAGAGACGAGAGAGGGAAGGAGGAGGGAGGAGAGAGGGAAGGAGGAGAGAGGAGAGAGGGAAGAGACGAGAGAGGGAAGGGGAAGAGACAAGAGAGAGGGAAGGGGAAGAGACAAGAGAGAGGGAAGGGGAAGAGACGAGAGAAGGAAGGGGAAGAGAGAGAAGGAAGGAAAGACGAGAGAAGGAAGGGGAAGAGACGAGAGAAGGAAGGGGAAGAGACGAGAGAAGGAAGGGGAAGAGACGAGAGAGGGAAGGGGGAAGAGACGAGAGAGGGAAGGGGGAAGAGACGAGAGAGGGAAGGGGGAAGAGACGAGAGAGGGAAGGGGGAAGAGACGAGAGAGGGAAGGGGGAAGAGACGAGAGAGGGAAGGGGGAAGAGACGAGAGAGGGAAGGGGGAAGAGACGAGAGAGGGAAGGGGGAAGAGACGAGAGAGGGAAGGGGGAAGGAGACGAGAGAGGGAAGGGGGAAGAGACGAGAGAGGGAAGGGGGAAGAGAGAGAGAGGGAAGGGGGAAGAGACGAGAGAGGGAAGGAGGAGAGAGGGAAGGAGGAGGGAGGAGAGAGGGAAGGAGGAGAGAGGGAAGAGACGAGAGAGGGAAGGGGAAGAGACAAGAGAGAGGGAAGGGGAAGAGACAAGAGAGAGGGAAGGGGAAGAGACGAGAGAAGGAAGGGGAAGAGACGAGAGAAGGAAGGGGAAGAGACGAGAGAAGGAAGGGGAAGAGACGAGAGAAGGAAGGGGAAGAGACGAGAGAAGGAAGGGGAAGAGACGAGAGAGGGAAGGGGAAGAGACGAGAGAGGGAAGGGGAAGAGACGAGAGAGGGAAGGGAAGGGGAAGAGACGAGAGAGGGAAGGGGAAGAGACGAGAGAGGGAAGGAGGAAGAGACGAGAGAGGGAAGGAGGAAGAGAGGAGAGAGGGAAGGAGGAGGGAGGAGAGAGGAGAGAGGGAAGGAGGAGGGAGGAGAGAGGAGAGAGGGAAGGAGGAGAGAGGGAAGGGGAAGAGACGACAGAGGGAAGGGGAAGAGACGACAGAGGGAAGGGGAAGAGACGACAGAGGGAAGGAGGAGGGAGGAGAGAGGAGAGAGGGAAGGAGGAGAGAGGGAAGGGGAAGAGAGGAGAGAGGAAAAGGGAAGAGAGGAGAGAGAGGAAAGGGGAAGAGAGGAGAGAGGGAAAGGGAAGAGAGGAAAGAGGGAGGGAGTAGATGGAGGGGGAAAGGGAAGAGAGGAGATCGGGAAGAAGAAAGAGAGGAGAGAGGGAGAAGGAGAAGAGAGGGGAGGGAAGAGAAGAGAGGTAGGGGATAGGGACGGAAGGAGGGTAAGTATATAGATCCAATCCTAGCACAGACTTACCGGGGAGAGGAGGGGCCTGGTGACACGCAGGCTCAGGGGCTGCACACAGTCTGATAGCGAAAAGGGCCAGGAGCTGGTGGAGAGAAGAGAACACTGAGAGGAGGAGAGTGCAGAGCCTCCCTTTATCTGTAGCCCCTCCCCCATGATGACGTCAGTGTGGACGTTTAGTCCTGCCCTCACACATGGACAATCTGTACCCTCCTCCACAGAGCAGAGCCATTGGTTCTCTCCTCACAGGAAATGGCTGTGATTGGAAGGTGGTCACTGTCAGGAACCATGAATCAGACAGAAATGCAGTAAAAATCACACCTTTTAATTAATGCAGATCAGTAAAATGTGGTCAAAACATGAGCCGGGGATCGGAAGCCAAATCAGCTAATCAGACAAGCCAGTAATCAGGAAACCAGAGATCAGCGTAGTCGGAGGCAGAAGAACAGGATCAGGAAGCAGAAGAGACATCAGCCGGGCAAAGTCTTTACAGGAACACAGCAGAGAATCTCCGGATAGGCTGACCAGGCGAAGGCCGGAGAGGAATGAACAGGGCAGTTTAACCACTTTCAGACCGGACCATTTTGCTGGTAAATGACCAGAGGTCTTTTTACACTTTGGCACTGCGCTGCTTTAACTGGTAATTGCGCGGTCATGCAATGTTGTACCCAAACAAAATTTGCGTCCTTTTCTTCCCACAAATAGAGCTTTCTTTTGATGGTATTTGATTGCCTCTGCGATTTTTATTTTTTGCGATATAAACGTAAAAAGACCGCAAATTTTGAAAAAAAATGATATTTTCTACTTTTTGTTATTAGAAAAATCCAATAAACTCAATTTTAGTCATAACATTTAGGCCAAAATGTATTCAGCCACATGTCTTTGGTAAAAAAAAAGTCAATAATTGTATATTTATTGTTTGCGCAAAAGTTGTCACATCTACAAACTAAGGTACGTTTTCTGGAATTTACGCAGCTTTTAGTTTACGACTGCCTATCTCATTTCTTGAGGTGCTAAAATGGCAGGGCAGTACAAAACCCCCCCAAATGACCCCATTTTGGAAAGTAGACCCCCTAAGGAAATTGATAAGAGGCATGTTGAGCCCATTGAATATTTTATTTTTTTGCCTCAAGCGATTGAATAATGACAAAAAAAAAATTTTTTTTTTTTTTTTTTACACAAAGTTGTCACTAAATGATATATTGCTCACACATGCTATGGGCGTATGTGAAATGACACCCCAAAATAAATTCTGCTGCTTCTCCTGAGTACGGGGATACCACATATGTGGGACTTTTTGGGAGCCTAGCCGCGTACGGGGCCCCGAAAACCAAGCACCGCCTTCAGGCTTTCTAAGGGCGTAAATTTTTGAGTTCACTTCTCACTACCTATTACAGTTTTGAAGGCCATAAAATGCCAAGATGGCACAAAACCCCCACAAATGACCCCATTTTAGAAAGTAGACACCCCAAGCTATTTGCTGAGAGGCATGTTGAGTTCATGGAATATTTTATATTTTGCCACAAGTTGCGGGAAAATTACAAACTTTTTTTTTTTTTTTTTTTTTTTTTAACAAAGTTGTCACTAAATGATATATTGCTCATGCATGCCATGGGCATATGTGAAATGACACCCCAAAATAAATTCTGCTGCTTCTCCTGAGTACGGGGATACCACATATGTGGGACTTTTTGGGAGCCTAGCCGCGTACGGGGCCCCGAAAACCAAGCACCGCCTTCAGGCTTTCTAAGGGCGTAAATTTTTGAGTTCACTTCTCACTACCTATTACAGTTTTGAAGGCCATAAAATGCCAAGATGGCACAAAACCCCCACAAATGACCCCATTTTAGAAAGTAGACACCCCAAGCTATTTGCTGAGAGGCATGTTGAGTTCATGGAATATTTTATATTTTGCCACAAGTTGCGGGAGAAAATTACAAACTTTTTTTTTTTTTTTTTTTTTTTTTAACAAAGTTGTCACTAAATGATATATTGCTCATGCATGCCATGGGCATATGTGAAATGACACCCCAAAATAAATTCTGCTGCTTCTCCTGAGTACGGGGATACCACATATGTGGGACTTTTTGGGAGCCTAGCCGCGTACGGGGCCCCGAAAACCAAGCACCGCCTTCAGGCTTTCTAAGGGCATAAATTTTTGAGTTCACTTCTCACTACCTATTACAGTTTTGAAGGCCATAAAATGCCAAGATGGCACAAAACCCCCACAAATGACCCCATTTTAGAAAGTAGACACCCCAAGCTATTTGCTGAGAGGCATGTTGAGTTCATGGAATATTTTATATTTTGCCACAAGTTGCGGGAAAATTACAAACTTTTTTTTTTTTTTTTTTTTTTTTTAACAAAGTTGTCACTAAATGATATATTGCTCATGCATGCCATGGGCATATGTGAAATGACACCCCAAAATAAATTCTGCTGCTTCTCCTGAGTACGGGGATACCACATATGTGGGACTTTTTGGGAGCCTAGCCGCGTACAGGGCCCCGAAAACCAAGCACCGCCTTCAGGCTTTCTAAGGGCGTAAATTTTTGAGTTCACTTCTCACTACCTATTACAGTTTTGAAGGCCATAAAATGCCAAGATGGCACAAAACCCCCACAAATGACCCCATTTTAGAAAGTAGACACCCCAAGCTATTTGCTGAGAGGCATGTTGAGTCCATGGAATATTTTATATTTTGCCACAAGTTGCGGGAAAATTACAAACTTTTTTTTTTTTTTTTTTTTTTCACAAAGTTGTCACTAAATGATATATTGCTCACGCATGCCATGGGCATATGTGAAATTACACCCCAAAATAAATTCTGCTGCTTCTCCTGAGTACGGGGATACCACATATGTGGGACTTTTTGGGAGCCTAGCCGCGTACGGGGCCCCGAAAACCAAGCACCGCCTTCAGGCTTTCTAAGGGCGTTACAGTTTTGAAGGCCATAAAATGCCAAGATGGCACAAACCCCCCCCAAAATGACCCCATTTTGGAAAGTAGACACCCCTAAATTTAGGGGTACACTAGTGATACTAGGTAATAAATGGCGGGTGCCCTGAAACTATAAAAAAAATAACTAACCAACCAGCGTCACCTGTAACAGTTATATGGTGATCACTGGTGAAAGGGTTAACTAGGGGGCAATCAGGGGGCTTTATGCGGTAGTATATGGGGGTCCCTGGCGCTATAAAAAGCTGCAGCGAACCTAAATACCTACCTGCCTAACTAGCGTCACCTGTGACACTAATACAGCGATCAGAAAAACGATCGCTTATTAGGCTGGGTTCACACTGGAGCGATGCGGGAACGCCACGAATGCGCGGCGGGTTCCCGCATCGCATGCCTCCCGGCGGCAGTTCACACTGCCCTATGCGAACTGCTGGGAGTGTCAGTGAAATGTTACTGACACCCCCAGATCAGTTCGCATATCGCAGTGCGATCTGCAAACTCGGATCGCATGGTGTGAACACCCATGCGATCCGATTCTGCTGCGGGCCAAAAAAAGGGTCCCGTGCGAATTTGCGGCGGGTGCGGCGGGTGTGGCGGGTGCGGCGAATGGCTGAACTCGAATCGCACAGAGATCGGATGTGATTTGCACTGCAGTGCGGTGGGAATCACATTCGTTCTCATAAACCGCTGCAATGTGAACCCAGCCTTAGTGACACTGGCGACGGGGGGTGATCACGGGGTTAAACCTTTATTGGGGGGGTTAGGGGGGTACATTAGAACTAAAGGGGGCTAACCCTAACTGCCCTAACAGTTATTACAGTCACAAATGACACCAATGCAAAAAAAAAAAAAAATAAAAATAAAAAATGACATTGGTGTCACTGTGACTGGGGGGCAGGGGTAATTGGGGGGGTGATCGGGGGGTAAAGGGGGGGTGTGAGTGTGCCTGGCATGTTCTACTGTGTGTGTAGAGTGTTGGTGCAACTCACCGATCCGCTCTCCTCCGTGTCGGAACGGAAAATACCGACACGGAGGAGAGAATACATCACTTCCTCTCCTGTGTTTACATTACAGGAGAGGAAGTGATGTCACCGGGGATTTCTATTCGTCGGGAGCGATCGCGAGGGGGTGGCCATGAATGAATGGCCGCCCCCTCGTCCCGGATCGCTCCCGGACGAAAACCGACCGCCGCAGGCACCGGGCGGGGGCCCGATCGGGCCCCCGACCCGCGGGAGGCAAGGGACGTACATGTATGTCCTTATGCCTGCCCGTGCCATTGTACCGACGTACATCGGCGTGCGGCGGTCGGCAACTGGTTAAATAGCCAGAAGGAGCTGGCTGTAGGCGGGACTGACAAGCAGGAAATGATCACCAGATGAGCCACCGAGGAACCAATGATTGCTGACAAGCCCCGCCCTCACAGTCACATAGCACCACCCACACTGTCTCCGCCCCCCCCTGTGATATATTACCTGAAGTGCAGTAATCCAGCCCTTCCATTGGTCATCTCCTCTTCAGGGAACAGAAGGAGCGGAGGATTGGCCGGCTGGCACAGATAATGCTTCAGAGACTCCAGCAGCTGAGAGCGACTCCCCGGGGCCCCCAACTCCAGGAACCCCCGAGCCCAGCACAGGAACCCCGGGGGGCACGAGACCGACGGCTACAGAGAGAAAAGAGTGGACACCCATCAGTACACGCTCCTACATAGTACACGCCCCTCCCCCTTCATAGTACACACCCCCACATAGTACACCCCCCACAGTACATGCCCCTCCCCCTCATAGTACACGCCCCTCATACTACACCCCCCACATAGTACACCCCCCCACAGTACATGCCCCTCCCCCTCATAGTACACGCCTCATACTACACCCCCCACATAGTACACCCCCCACAGTACATGCCCATCCCCCATAATATTACACGCCCCTCCCCTCTCATAGTACACACCCCAATTTAGTACACCCGCCTCATAGAACACCCCTCCCCCATTAATAGTACACATCCCCAAGTAGTACAACCCTCCCCCCATAATAGTACACCCCCTTAGTGTTGGCTCTGCCCCCCTCAGGTCTCAGAGGGTGGGCCCTGTCCAATCCATCCAATCACCTCCCCCACCTATAGGATGACTCACCGAGCTGCAGGAGGCCAGCAGAGAGAGGGCGCTGTGATCAAAGTGTGTCCTGTGATTGGAGACGTATATCTTCACCGACCAATCAGAGCGTCCGGACTCAGCCACCACCAACCCCAGTACTGAGCCCATCCCCCGCAGGAGGAACCTACACAGGAGAGAGAGAGAGAGAGAGAGAGAGAACACCCCCCAATGTGAGAGGACACGCCTCCATTCATCAGCCCGAGTACTGAACCCCTCCCCCACATCACCCCATTCATCTGACAGATGACACCGCCCTCACCTGCGTATGAGGGACTCCGGGAGAACACAGCTCACCAAGAAGACATGAGCGCCGATAAAGAGGCGGAGCAAGAAGAGACACAAACCAATGGGAGTGTAGAGGAGGAGGAGAATACACATCAGAGGGTCAGCCGGGAACCTATGAGACAAATGTGGGCGTTATCACCTGACTCCTCCCCCTTACATTTATCAACGACTAACACTCCATATTGCACCACACCCCCTCCCACATAACACCACACCCCCTCCCACATAACACCACACCCCCTCCACATAACATCACACCCCCTCCACATAACATCACACCCCCTCCCACATAACATCACACCCCCTCCCACATAACATCACACCCCCTCCCACATAACACCACACCCCCTCCCACATAACACCACACCCCCTCCCACATAACACCACACCCCCTCCCACATAACACCACACCCCCTCCCACATAACGCCACACCCCCTCCACATTACGCCATACCCCGCTCCCCATAACACCACACCCCCTCCCACATAACACCACACCCCCTCCACATAACACCACACCCCCTCCACATAACATCACACTGCCTCCACATTACGCCATACCCCGCTCCACATAAGACCACACCCCTTCACATTACACGACACCCCCTCCCACATAAGACCACACCCCCCTCCACTGTACTGCACTCCCCACCTCCTCCACATTACACCACACCCCCTCCACACCCCCGGCACTCACCTGTGCAGGTCCAGCATGGCATCCAGGTTGGGCTGCACCATCCTGACAGCGATCTTCTGAGTACGGGGGATGGGATGATGAGCACGACTACCACACACCTGTTATCTGTTCTACGAGAAAGAACAATTCGATTTTAGATTAGATAGACCCCGCCCACTACGTCTCCACCATCCCTCGCCCTCCATACTATGACCCTCCATTCTATTCCACCTCCTATACCTCCAGTCCCCGCCCACAATGATCCCACCACCTCCCATCATGTCCTTCCAGTCCCTGCCCACTATGACCTTACCACCTCCCATCATGTCCTTCCAGTCCCCACCCACTATGACCCCATCACCTCCCATTCATGTCCTTCCAGTCCCCACCCACTATTACCTTACCACTTCCCATCATGTCCTTCCAGTCCCCGCCCACTATGACCTTACCTCCCCCCATCATGTCCTTCCAGTCCCCGCCCACTATGACCTTACCTCCCCCCATGATGTCCTTCAAGTCCCCGCCCACTATGACCCCACCACCTCCCATTCATGTCCTTCCAGTCCCCACCCACTATTACCTTACCACTTCCCATCATGTCCTTCCAGTCCCCTCCCACTATGACCTTACCTCCCCCCCCCCCCATCATGTCCTTCCAGTCCCCGCCCACTATGACCCCACCACCTCCCATCCCATCCTTCCAGTCCCCGCCCACTATGACCCCACCACCTCCCATCATGTCCTTCCAGTCCCCGCCCACTATGACCTTACCACCTCCCATCCCATCCTTCCAGTCCCCGCCCACTATGACCCCACCACCTCCCATCATGTCCTTCCAGTGCCCGCCCACTATGACCTTACCACCTCCCATCCCATCCTTCCAGTCCCCGCCCACTATGACCCCACCACCTCCCATCATGTCCTTCCAGTGCCCGCCCACTATGACCCCACCACCTCCTATCATGTCCCTCCTACCATTGGGAGGTCTGACCCCCTAACAAATAACACCTTAAAGCGGAGTTCCACTTGTTTGTAGGTTTATTAAAAAAGTCAGCAGTTACAAAAAGTGTATCTTCTGACTGATTAGACAGACACTCCCCAGTCCAGCGATGCGGCTGCCCGGACTCCCGGTTCTCTCCCTTGCCTCTCCGTGGCACCGGCATTGCAAGTGTGGGCACCCGGCTGCGACAGCTTGTGGCTTCGCGCATGCCAGGCTGCCCACTCTTAGTTGCCAGGCACTGACGTGTCCCAGAAGATTGCAGAAAGGGAGGGGGAGAGGCGACAAGAGCAGGAAGTGGGAGCTGGGGGACCTGTAAATACTAGGTACCCCCCCCCCAAAATAAAAAGAAATGCCAAAATGTGTCGTCATGTAAGGGGGCGAGGAGTGTCTAAAGTGGAACTCTGCTTTAATCAGACGATATCAGGAGACCCCAGAATCAGGCTGCTGTGAGCCGATTGACAATCTACTCGGAGTATCATAGTCTAAAGCAATCATTGCTGGTTTTGGGCATAGAGGCCCTAAATACGTATATGGGACCTCCACTTCCCAGAGTCTGTGTGCTTTGGGGAGAAATGGACTTGAATAAGAAACAAAACCCCTCCAGGCACACACCTTCCAAATTGTAGTGTTCCCTTAAAAGCCAGGGCCCGTAGGCGACAGGCCACCCTGCAGTCCTAAAAAGCCCCCCCCCCCCCTCCAAAAGCCCCTGTCCTGGTTGGGTCTGTCACATTTCTCCCTCATCCAAAGTAGACTAACAAAGTCCCAGACCTCCGCCTGGTCTGGACATGCGTTAGTCGGGCAGAGTGAGCCCACATAGTCGGGCCACAGGGAAGAGTCGTCGTCATCGGGAGGTGTGGATAGAGGTCATGAACCCTCTTGTCCAGCTGCCAGCACTTCAGCTGGGGAGAGGGGCCAGCATGTGGACACTGTAGGTGCCAGGCAGAGGCCAGAGGGGTTTGCCCTGTTGCCAGTGCTTCAGCTCGGAGTAGGAGCTTCAGTACATCAGCTGGTCACTGGGGAAGAGGGGCCAACTGTCCCGGCTTCCCAAAACTCCAGAGTTGTTGCCGATGCTGGGCAGAGGTTGGTAGCACTCTGCCCTGATGCCAGCTGCTGGGGAGGGAGGACGGCTTCCTCCTCTCCCTGGTCCTTGGCCTGCTGCTGGGGAGGGAGGACGGCTTCCTCCTCTCCCTGGTCCTTTGTCTGCTGCTGGGGAGTGAGGACGGCTTCCTCCTCTCCCTGGTCCTTTGCCTGCTGCTGGGGAGTGAGGACGGCTTCCTCCTCTCCCTGGTCCTTGGCCTGCTGCTGGGGAGGGAGGACGGCTTCCTCCTCTCCCTGGTCCTTTGTCTGCTGCTGGGGAGTGAGGACGGCTTCCTCCTCTCCCTGGTCCTTGCCTGCTGCTGGGGGAGTGAGGACGGCTTCCTCCTCTCCCTGGTCCTTGGCCTGCTGCTGGGGAGGGAGGACGGCTTCCTCCTCTCCCTGGTCCTTTGTCTGCTGCTGGGGAGTGAGGACGGCTTCCTCCTCTCCCTGGTCCTTTGCCTGCTGCTGGGGAGTGAGGACGGCTTCCTCCTCTCCCTGGTCCTTGGCCTGCTGCTGGGGAGTGAGGACGGCTTCCTCCTCTCCTGGTCCTTGGCCTGCTGCTGGGGAGTGAGGACGGCTTCCTCCTCTCCCTGGTCCTTGGCCTGCTGCTGGGGAGTGAGGACGGCTTCCTCCTCTCCCTGGTCCTTGGCCTGCTGCTGGGGAGTGAGGACGGCTTCCTCCTCTCCCTGGTCCTTGGCCTGCTGCTGGGGAGTGAGGACGGCTTCCTCCTCTCCCTGCATCTCTGACTTCCTCTGGGGAGCCAGTTGCTCCATATCCTGGACTCCCTCTGTGAGCAAGGAGGACTTCCTCCTCTCCCGAGTCCCTACACTGCCGTTGGGGAGGGAGGATGACTACCTCTTCTCTCAGCCCGTGGATCTGCCTCTGGGGAGGAAGGGTGACTTCTCCTCCTCCCTGATCCTTGCACTGCCACTGGGGAGATGGGCCAGCTGCTCCATCTCCCATACCCTCATCTGGATCCTGGGCGACATTTCTCTGGTACTGTCTCCCGGGTGCACGGATCTTTGCTGGGGAGGGGAGACCGTTGCCTCTGCTCTGGCTGACTGTTAGGGCGGACGTTACCCTCCTCTACTGAACTGCCATGGGTGTGGGGCAGAGCTTAGTGATGATGTTCTGCCCTGATGCTAGCTCTTCTGCCGAGACACAAAATGAAATTCAGTGGCCTCACACAAATCCTTCAGGGCCGCCGATTGTCGCAGGCAGAGGTCAACAGCGCTCTGCCTTGATGCCCCCTGCTGGAGGCTCACTGGGTTGTTCCTCCTTTATTAAATCCCCAGTCTCTGGCATTGCTGAAAACCCAGGGCACGGGCTGGCGGCACTTGGGCCCAGTGCCAGCGCCTTGGCAGGTGACTCATAATCCATATCATCCATGGGTGCTGGGCTATACCTTGGAGCTTTGTGGAACGATCTTGGTGCAACTATAAAGATCGAGTCCTTTCTCAATCGGAGATCACTGGGAAGTTCCAACTCCCTAAAGTCTTGGATGTCCTCCCATCTCCACTCCACCACAGAAACGTGGATCCTCCTAAATATGAATCCAAGGCCGCCGTAGTCAAAGCCTTCTATGGGATTGCGGTTCTTCATCCATGGAGAGGCTTGGGTAGCATGCGATTGCAGCGCCCGATAACCATCGTCCGGCACCATTCCCATCTGGACCAGCCTTTCCAGCTCCGTCAGCCATTCCTCCCGAGGACGTTCTCCTAGGAATGGTTTATACAAGTCCAACTGCAGCCAGTACCATCCCATGGACACAGGAAGGACCTTTCTACGATAGGCTCGTTCCACTTGGAGAGCCTCCGCCCAGAGCTCCCGGCGCTCCCGGCGGATCGCGTCTTTCAAGTACACTCTGGGCAGAACCCGGCTCTCCGTAACGGGTGGACATCCTTTCCATTCGCCACTAGAACTTCGCTACCATGGTGAGCAGCTCCCGAATACTTCTTAGATATCGCCCATCACTGGGTCTTGGTGGTGGTTTGGACTGCTTGTAGAGAGAGAGGAAGCAGATCCCAAACGTGACGGAACCGTCCAGCACCCAACTTGGGTGTCTCAGGCAAGATACATCTTCCTCCAGTCTGGACCCAGGAACCGGATTATAGCAGAATATTGCACCCAAGACCACACCAGATTAGGGGCTCCGGGACTTTATTCTAAACTCACACAGAATATATATAATACCCACACAAGGAGCCTGAGGACATATGCAAACAGGAAGATCATTTTCATAGCGAGGAAACGGCGAGGGAGCGGAGAGGGGAGAGGCGAGGGAGCGGAGAGGGAGAGGCGAGGGAGCGGAGAGGGAGCGGAGGAGGGAGCGGAGAGGGAGAGGCGAGGGACGGAGAGGGAGCGGAGAGGGAGCGGAGAGGGAGAGGCGAGGGAGCGGCGAGGGAGAGGCGAGGGAGCGGAGAGGGAGAGGCGAGGGAGCGGAGAGGGAGCGGAGAGGGAGCGGAGAGGGAGAGGCGAGGGAGCGGAGAGGGAGCGGAGAGGGAGCGGAGAGGGAGCGGAGAGGGAGAGGCGAGGGAGCGGCGAGGGAGCGGAGAGGGAGCGGCGAGGGAGCGGAGAGGGAGCGGAGAGGGAGAGGCGAGGGAGCGGAGAGGGAGCGGAGAGGGAGCGGGAGGGAGAGGCGAGGGAGCGGCGAGGGAGAGGCGAGGGAGCGGAGAGGGAGCGGAGAGGGAGCGGAGAGGGAGAGGCGAGGGAGCGGAGAGGGAGAGGCGAGGGAGCGGAGAGGGAGCGGAGAGGGAGCGGAGAAGGAGAGGCGAGGGAGCGGAGAGGGAGCGGAGAGGGAGCGGAGAGGGAGCGGAGAGGGAGAGGCGAGGGAGCGGCGAGGAGCGGAGAGGGAGCGGCGAGGGAGCGGAGAGGGAGCGGAGAGGGAGAGGAGAGGAGCGGAGAGGGAGCGGAGAGGGAGCGGAGAGGGAGAGGCGAGGGAGCGGCGAGGGAGCGGCGAGGGAGCGGCGAGGGAGCGGAGAGGGAGCGGCGAGGGAGCGGCGAGGGAGCGGCGAGGGAGCGGCGAGGGAGCGGCGAGGGAGCGGCGAGGGAGCGGAGAGGGAGCGGAGAGGGAGAGGCGAGGGAGCGGCGACAAACCACAGAACATCCCACAATGGTCCATAACAAAGTAGGAAGGTGACAATATGGAGCACATCTCCGAGAGGTGATCAGACAGGCAGAATCAATAGAATGGGAATAATTCCCACCAAGGAGACACACAACACCTCATCAGATGATATCAGGAGGCCCCGCAATCAGGAGAGGCCCCCCGCAATCAGGAGAGGCCCCCCGCAATCAGGAAGGGCCCCTCGCAATCAGGAGGGCCCCGCAATCAGGAGAGGTCCCCAGGACAGGGCCCCCGCAATCAGGAGAGGCCCCCCCCGCAATCAGGAGAGGCCCCCCGCAATCAGGAGAGGCCCCCCCGCAATCAGGAGAGGCCCCCCCGCAATCAGGAGAGGCCCCCCGCAATCAGGACAGGCCCCCGCAATCAGGAGAGGTCCCCCGCAATCAGGAGAGCCCCCCCGCAATCAGGAGAGGCCCCCCCGCAATCAGGAGAGGTCCCCCGCAATCAGGAGAGGCCCCCCCGCAATCAGGAGAGGCCCCCCAATCAGGAGAGGCCCCCCAATCAGGAGAGGCCCCCCGCAATCAGGAGAGGCCCCCCCGCAATCAGGAGAGCCCCCCCGCAATCAGGACAGGTCCCCCGCAATCAGGAGAGGTCCCCCGCAATCAGGAGAGGCCCCCCCGCAATCAGGAGAGGTCCCCCGCAATCAGGAGAGGCCCCCCGCAATCAGGAGAGGTCCCCCCGCAATCAGGAGAGGCCCCCCGCAATCAGGAGAGGCCCCCCGCAATCAGGACAGGTCCCCCGCAATCAGGAGAGGCCCCCCCGCAATCAGGAGAGGTCCCCCGCAATCAGGAGAGGCCCCCCCGCAATCAGGACAGGTCCCCCGCAATCAGGAGAGGCCCCCCCGCAATCAGGAGAGGCCCCCCGCAATCAGGAGAGGTCCCCCCGCAATCAGGAGAGGCCCCCCGCAATCAGGAGAGGCCCCCCGCAATCAGGAGAGGCCCCCCGCAATCAGGAGAGGCCCCCCGCAATCAGGAGAGGCCCCTCGCAATCAGGAGAGGCCCCTCGCAATCAGGAGAGGCCCCTCGCAATCAGGAGAGGCCCCCCGCAATCAGGAGAGGCCCCTCGCAATCAGGAGAGGCCCCCCGCAATCAGGAGAGGCCCCCCGCAATCAGGACAGGTCCCCCGCAATCAGGACAGGTCCCCCGCAATCAGGAGAGGCCCCCCCGCAATCAGGACAGGTCCCCCGCAATCAGGAGAGGCCCCCCGCAATCAGGAGAGGTCCCCCGCAATCAGGAGAGGCCCCCCCGCAATCAGGACAGGTCCCCCGCAATCAGGACAGGTCCCCCGCAATCAGGAGAGGCCCCCCGCAATCAGGAGAGGCCCCCCGCAATCAGGAGAGGCCCCTCGCAATCAGGAGAGGCCCCCCTGCAATCAGGAGAGGCCCCCCTGCAATCAGGAGAGGCCCCCTGCAATCAGGAGAGGCCCCCATCGGACGCAATCAGGAGAGGCCCCGTCAGGGGCAATCAGGAGAGGCCCCCCGCAATCAGGAGAGGTCCCCCCGCAATCAGGAGAGGCCCCCCGCAATCAGGAGAGGCCCCCCGCAATCAGGAGAGGTCCCCCGCAATCAGGAGAGGCCCCCGCAATCAGGAGAGGCCCCCCGCAATCAGGTTGGATTGAGCCATTAATAGTAATATCTGCGCTGAGTCTCACAGTCTAAATGAGCCGTTCTCAACCTTTTCATCACAGAGGAACCCCTGAAATAGTTCTCCGGTCTCAGGGAACCCCCTTCTAAGAAATCTACAACTCATCATA
The DNA here is from genome assembly GCF_037356315.1 of Lithobates pipiens. NCBI lineage: Eukaryota > Metazoa > Chordata > Amphibia > Anura > Ranidae > Lithobates > Lithobates pipiens. Next base: position 537,726,515 of record NW_027507718.1, read on the forward strand.
CATCAGTGTGATACTAATGTACACCTGACTCCTCCCACCTCCCGTCATTAATTCCCTGACTCCTCCCACCTCCCGTCATTCATTCTCTGACTCCTCCCACCTCCCGTCATTCATTCTCTGACTCCTCCCACCTCCCCGTCATTAATTCCCTGACTCCTCCCACCTCCCGTCATTAATTCTCTGACTCCTCCCACCTCCCGTCGTTAATTCCCTGACACCTCCCACCTCCCGTCATTAATTCTCTGACACCTCCCGTCATTAATTCCCTGACTCCTCCCACCTCCCGTCATTATTCTCTGACACCTCCCACATCCCGTCATTAATTCCCTGACTCCTCCCACATCCCGTCATTAATTCCCTGACTCCTCCCACCTCCCCGTCATTAATTCTCTGACACCTCCCACCTCCCGTCATTAATTTCCTGACTCCTCCCACCTCCCGTCATTAATTCCCTGACTCCTCCCACCTCCCGTCATTAATTCCCTGACACCTCCCACCTCCCGTCATTAATTCTCTGACTCCTCCCACCTCCCTCATTAATTCTCTGACTCCTCCCGTCATTAATTCCCTGACACCTCCCACCTCCCGTCATTAATTCTCTGACTCCTCCCCACCTCCCGTCATTAATTCCCTGACACCTCCCACCTCCCGTCATTAATTCTCTGACCCCTCCCACCTCCCGTCATTAATTCTCTGACACCTCCCACCTCCCGTCATTAATTCTCTGACACCTCCCACCTCCCGTCGTTAATTCTCTGACTCCTCCCACCTCCCGTCGTTAATTCCCTGGCTCCTCCCACCTCCCGTCATTAATTCCCTGACTCCTCCCACCTCCCGTCATTAATTCCCTGACTCCTCCCACCTCCCGTCATTAATTCCCTGACTCCTCCCACCTCCCGTCATTCATTCTCTGACTCCTCCCACCTGCCGTCATTCATTCTCTGACTCTCCCACCTCCCGTCATTAATTCTCTGACACCTCCCACCTCCCGTCATTAATTCTCTGATCCCTCCCACCTCCCGGCATTAATTCCCTGACTCCTCCCACCTCCCGTCATGAATTCTGACTCCTCCCACCTCCCATCATTAATTCCCTGACTCCTCCCATCATTAATTCCCTGACTCCTCCCACCTCCCGTCATTAATTCTCTGACTCCTCCTACCTCCCGTCATTAATTCCCTGACTCCTCCCACCTCCCGTCATTAATTCCCTGACTCCTCCCACCTCCCGTCATTAATTCTCTGATCCCTCCCACCTCCCGTCATTAATTCTCTGACTCCTCCCACCTCCCGTCATTAATTCCCTGGCTCCTCCCACCTCCCGTCATTAATTCCCTGACTCCTCCCACCTCCCATCATTAATTCTCTGACACCTCCCGTCATTCATTCTCTGACTCCTCCCACCTTCCGTCATTCATTCTCTGACTCCTCCCACCTCCCGTCATTAATTCTCTGATCCCTCCCACCTCCCGGCATTAATTCCCTGACTCCTCCCACCTCCCGTCATTAATTCCCTGACTCCTCCCACCTCCCGTCATTAATTCCCTGACTCCTCCTACCTCCCGTCATTAATTCTCGGACTCCTCCCACCTCGTGTCATTAATTCCCTGACTCCTCCCACCTCCCATCATTAATTCCCTGACTCCTCCCACCCCCCATCATTAATTCCCTGACTCCTCCCGTCATTAATTCTCTGACTCCTCCCTCCTCCCGTCATTAATTCTCTGACTCCTCCCGTCATTAATTCCCTGACTCCTCCCACCTCCCGTCATTAATTCTCTGACTCCTCCCACCTCCCATCATTAATTCTCTGACTCCTCCCACCTCCCATCATTAATTCTCTGATCCCTCATATTATATTTGCCCATAAGGGGCGGAGTTCAGTGATTATGGTGAAATCAGAGCACCACTTGGCACTGGGAGGAGTCACATGACAGCAGAACGCCAGCCTACACCCTGGAGTGGGAGGAGTCGTGTGACCGGAGGACACCCTCCTACACCCTGGAGTGGGAGGAGTCGTGTGACCGGAGGACGCCCTCCTACACCCGGGAGTGGGAGGAGTCACATAACCGGAGGACGCCCTCCTACACCCGGGAGTGGGAGGAGTCACATAACCGGAGGACGCCCTCCTACACCCGGGAGTGGGAGGAGTCACATAACTGGAGGACACCCCTACACCTGGGAGTGGGAGGAGTCATGTGACCGGAGGACACCCTCCTACACCCGGTAGTGGGAGGAGTCACATAACTGGAGGACGCCCCCTACACCTGGGAGTGGGAGGAGTCATGTGACCGGAGGACACCCTCCTACACCCAGGAGTGGGAGGAGTCACGTGACCGGAGGACGCCCTCCTACACCCGGGAGTGGGAGGAGTCACATAACCGGAGGACGCCCTCCTACACCCGGGAGTGGGAGGAGTCACATAACCGGAGGACGCCCTCCTACACCCGGGAGTGGGAGGAGTCACATAACTGGAGGACACCCCTACACCTGGGAGTGGGAGGAGTCACATAACTGGAGGACGCCCCCTACACCTGGGAGTGGGAGGAGTCATGTGACCGGAGGACACCCTCCTACACCCGGTAGTGGGAGGAGTCACATAACTGGAGGACGCCCCCTACACCTGGGAGTGGGAGGAGTCATGTGACCGGAGGACACCCTCCTACACCCGGGAGTGGGAGGAGTCACGTGACCGGAGGACGCCCCTACACCAGGGAGTGGGAGGAGTCACATAACCGGAGGACGCCCTCCTACACCCGGTAGTGGGAGGAGTCACGTGACCGGAGGACACCCTCCTACACCCTGGAGTGGGAGGAGTCGTGTGACCGGAGGACGCCCTCCTACACCCGGGAGTGGGAGGAGTCACGTGACCGGAGGACACCCTCCTACACCCTGGAGTGGGAGGAGTCGTGTGACCGGAGGACGCCCTCCTACACCCGGGAGTGGGAGGAGTCACGTGACCGGAGGACGCCCTCCTACACCCGGGAGTGGGAGGAGTCACATAACCGGAGGACGCCCTCCTACACCCGGGAGTGGGAGGAGTCACATAACTGGAGGACACCCCTACACCTGGGAGTGGGAGGAGTCACATAACCGGAGGACACCCTCCTACACCCGGTAGTGGGAGGAGTCACATAACTGGAGGACGCCCCCTACACCTGGGAGTGGGAGGAGTCATGTGACCGGAGGACACCCTCCTACACCCGGGAGTGGGAGGAGTCACGTGACCGGAGGACGCCCCTACACCCGGGAGTGGGAGGAGTCACATAACCGGAGGACTCCCCTACACCAGGGAGTGGGAGGAGTCACATAACCGGAGGACGCCCTCCTACACCCGGTAGTGGGAGGAGTCACATAACTGGAGGACGCCCCCTACACCTGGGAGTGGGAGGAGTCATGTGACCGGAGGACACCCTCCTACACCCTGGAGTGGGAGGAGTCGTGTGACCGGAGGACGCCCTCCTACACCCGGGAGTGGGAGGAGTCACGTGACCGGAGGACACCCTCCTACACCCTGGAGTGGGAGGAGTCGTGTGACCGGAGGACGCCCTCCTACACCCGGGAGTGGGAGGAGTCACGTGACCGGAGGACGCCCTCCTACACCCGGGAGTGGGAGGAGTCACATAACCGGAGGACGCCCTCCTACACCCGGGAGTGGGAGGAGTCACATAACTGGAGGACACCCCTACACCTGGGAGTGGGAGGAGTCACATAACCGGAGGACACCCTCCTACACCCGGTAGTGGGAGGAGTCACATAACTGGAGGACGCCCCCTACACCTGGGAGTGGGAGGAGTCATGTGACCGGAGGACACCCTCCTACACCCGGGAGTGGGAGGAGTCACGTGACCGGAGGACGCCCCTACACCCGGGAGTGGGAGGAGTCACATAACCGGAGGACTCCCCTACACCAGGGAGTGGGAGGAGTCACATAACCGGAGGACGCCCTCCTACACCCGGTAGTGGGAGGAGTCACATAACTGGAGGACGCCCCCTACACCTGGGAGTGGGAGGAGTCATGTGACCGGAGGACACCCTCCTACACCCGGGAGTGGGAGGAGTCATGTGACCGGAGGACACCCTCCTACACCCGGGAGTGGGAGGAGTCACATAACCGGAGGACGCCCTCCTACACCCGGTAGTGGGAGGAGTCACATAACTGGAGGACACCCCCTACACCTGGGAGTGGGAGGAGTCATGTGACCGGAGGACACCCTCCTACACCCGGGAGTGGGAGGAGTCACGTGACTGGAGGGCGCCCTCCTACACCCGGCAGTGGGAGGAGTCGGGTGTGCTGTGTGCGATGTCTATCCTCCATACACGGACAGATCTCTCCTCTCCCCCGCACTCACCTCTCTCCGCTCCGCCATTCTTCTCACTGACGGGCCGGCCGCTGATTGGTTCATACCTCACCGCGCACAGCATCATGGGGGCGGAGATCCACTTCTGCCGCTAGAGGCCGAACTCTCCACAACGCCGCCATTTTCCTGGAGCTCCGCCTATCTCCGTCATCAATGAGAAACACCGAGCTCCGCCCACCGCGCCGCCGCCATTTTCCCGGAGTCTCGGCTGCTGGTATGCAGGAGGAGGCGGTGTCAGTGAATAGAGGAGGCGGAGCGGTGTGGTGGGAGGGAAGTGATGAGTTGGGTGTGTGATGGGCGTGTCACCCTCTGCTTTAGACTCCTCCCTGTAGTGAGGGATATGGAGGGCAGCATGCTCCTCCTCCTAGCCGGTGATTGGTGGGTGTGAGGGGATCCCCGCCCTCCTCTGATTGCCGAGTTTTGCTGTCTCCTATTTCAGATGGAGTTGGGGGGGTATTTTTGGGGGGCGGTAATCCTGCGTGCCGTGGCAGCTCCATAATGTGCGGATGGGGGAGGGGCACCAGTGTTGCCAACTGTCAGTATTTTTACTGGCAGACAGTAAAATAAAACAGGCAATTTTCTCCTGTCAGTAAAAAGAAAAGGTTGTCAGTAAAAAAAAAATATGTCTGTGACGCTCGGAGCCAGCCGAGACCCTACGAGTCCCTGCTACAGTGTGATTGGGCGTCTCTGCTGGAGGCGGGGCCTGAGCATGTGCTGTGATGTCATGGTGCAAAAGGGGAGGCAACCAGAGCGGTCCGAGCCTCGTGTGTGTGCGGGACGGGAGCGGAACCATCGGAGGGACCACCGGGCTCGGAGAGGGAGAATGTCATGTGACTCTGGAGGGGACGCGGCGGCGTGCCGGCGATCGGCGAGAGTCAATTTCACGTGTGTGCCGCCCATTCCTATTTCTTGTGTACAATAAGCGAAGTCACCGCTGTCCCCTGTAGTTCAGAGCGTCCATCTTCTCGGTGGGGTCTCGCTGCTCCGCCGCTGTGATTGGCCGGAGCAGCGATGACGTCACGCCCATGCATGTGCACGGGAGCCGCCACTCGCGGCATATCGCCACGATCTGCGGCCTGCCCAGTGCGCCTGCGCGCCGCTGTCTTCAGGTAAATATCTCCTAAACCGTGTGGGTTCAGGAGATATTTCCTGGACCTACAGGAAGGCCTCAATCTAGGCCTCAATCTAGGCCTCAATCTAGGCCTCAATCTAGGCCTCAATCTAGGCCTCAATCTAGGCCTCAATCTAGACCTCAATCTAGACCTCAATCTAGACCTCAATCTAGACCTCAATCTAGGCCTCAATCTAGACCTCAATCTAGGCCTCAATCTAGACCTCAATCTAGGCCTCAATCTAGGCCTCAATCTAGACCTCAATCTAGGCCTCAATCTAGACCTCAATCTAGACCTCAATCTAGGCCTCAATCTAGACCTCAATCTAGGCCTCAATCTAGACCTCAATCTAGGCCTCAATCTAGGCCTCAATCTAGACCTCAATCTAGGCCTCAATCTAGACCTCAATCTAGGCCTCAATCTAGGCCTCAATCTAGGCTCCCCTGTAGGTCAAAGTGGTTAGTAATGCCGCGGTACACATGACCGGACTTATGACAGCAAAGGTCTGATGGAACGAGTCCGTGGGACAATTCGATGGTGTGTGTGTGGGGCTCCATCCGACCTTTGCTTGCCAAAAATCCGGCGGACTTTAGAAATTGAACATGTTTTACATTTTTCCGCCGGACCGAGAAATCCGCTCGTGTATTCTGGTCCAACGGACAAAAACCGACGCGAGGGCAGCTATTGGCTACTGGCTATGAACTTCCTTATTCTAGTCCAGTCGCACGTCATCACGTTCCAATCCGTCTGACTTTGGTGTGATTGTGTGTGGCCAAGTCCGTTCATTCGGAAAGTCCGTCAGACCCAGTCCCTGGAAAAGTCCGGTCGTGTGTACGCAGCATAAGGGTTTACAACCACTTTAACACGTGTCTCTTGTCTCTTGAATAAACAGCAGAATACATCTCCACTCCTCCACCACACACCGCTCTGGATGTGACTCCTCTCCCCTCATGTGGTTACACTCACCCGCTGTATACGCCTCACACTTTCCTGTTGGCTGGATACACTTTCCCCTTTACAGGGTTCAAATGGGATATCCAAATTTCCAATTCGAAATATAGGGTTGGTGCCACGGCTGTTCCCATAGATGCCACGGCTGTTCCCATAGATGCCACGGCTGTTCCCATAGATGCCACGGCTGTTCTCATAGATGCCACGGCTGTTCCCATAGATGCCACGGCTGTTCTCATAGATGCCACGGCTGTTCCCATAGATGCCACGGCTGTTCTCATAGATGCCACGGCTTTCTCAGAGATGCCACGGCTGTTCCCATAGATGCCACGGCTGTTCTCATAGATGCCACGGCTGTTCCCATAGATGCCACGGCTGTTCTCATAGATGCCACGGCTCTTCCCATAGATGCCACGGCTGTTCCCATAGATGCCACGGCTGTTCTCATAGATGCCACAGCTGTTCCCATAGGTGCCACGGCTTTTCTCAGAGATGCCACGGCTGTTCCCATAGATGCCACGGCTGTTCCCATAGATGCCACGGCTGTTCTCATAGATGCCACGGCTGTTCCCATAGATGCCACGGCTGTTCTCATAGATGCCACGGCTGTTCTCATAGATGCCACGGCTGTTCCCATAGATGCCACGGCTGTTCCCATAGATGCTCTCATGCAACAAAGAAAAGATTTGCTTCCATAGCGTGATACAGTATAAAACTTTTTAATAACACATAAGAAACCTCTTACATTGCACTCACATCAAAGGATGAATAAACCGGGGCCACCGCTTGCAAAAGAGCTATAAGAAGGCGCAGTGGCCCGGCAAGCAGAACCGAAGAGGGGGACAAGACCCCCGAAGAGATAAAAAGTAGCAAAGAGCGCCATTGTATTCTCTAGAGGTCTGTGCTTAAAAAAACATATATAATATTTGGGGGTTCTATGTAATTTTCTAGCAAAAAAATTAGGAATTTTACATGTAGGAGAGAAATGTCAGAATTAGCCGGGCGCCAAGTGGTTAAACTTTTTTTCACAGGTGAATGGGTAGGGGTATTGTATTGTACCCCATACTCATTCACATAGGGTGGGGGGCCGGTATCCGGGGGCCCCCTTATTAAAGGGGGCTCACGGATTCCGATAAGCCCCCCCGCCCGCAGACCCCGACAACCAATGGCCAGGGTTGTCGGGAAGAGGCCCTTGTCCTCATCAACATGGGGACAAGGTGCTTTGTTGAGGGCACGCGGCCTGGTACGGCTCAGTAGGGGGGGGGGCGGCTCACTCGTCCCCACCCCCTTTCCTGACCGGCCGGGTAGCTTGCTAGGATAAGGGTCTGATATGGACCTAGGGGGGACCCCCGCGCCTCATTCGCTGACCCCGGCTACCTGGAGACACGCTCAAAATGAGCGGGAAAAGTCCGTTCATTTCAAAAGTACGGCAGACTGGCACACACACGGCCGGATTGTCCGGAGCCCACACACGGGGGGATTGTCCGCCGGAGCCCACACACGGGGGGATTGTCCGCCGGAGCCCACACACGGGGGGATTGTCCGCCGGAGCCCACACACACGGGGGGATTGTCTGCCGGAGCCCACACACACGGGGGGATTGTCTGCCGGAGCCCACACACGGGGGATTGTCCGCCGGAGCCCACACACGGGGGGATTGTCAGCCGGAGCCCACACACGGGGGGATTGTCCGCCGGAGCCCACACACACGGGGGGATTGTCTGCCGGAGCCCACACACACGGGGGGATTGTCTGCCGGAGCCCACACACGGGGGATTGTCCGCCGGAGCCCACACACGGGGGGATTGTCAGCCGGAGCCCACACACGGGGGGATTGTCCGTCCTCTCACCCCCCCCCCCCCCCCCGTGGTGGCCAATGGTGGAGAAGGATCTGGGGGGAGTCAATGGTGAAGAAGGGTCTGGGGGAGTCAATGGTGGAGAAGGATCTGGGGGAATCAATGGTGGAGAAGGATCTGGGGGAGCCAATGGTGGAGAAGGATCTGGGGGAGCCAATGGTGGAGAAGGATCTGGGGGGAGCCAATGGTGGAGAAGGATCTGGGAGAATCAATGGTGGAGAAGGATCTGGGGGAATCAATGGTGCAGAAGGATCTTGGGGAGCCAATGGTGGAGAAGGATCTGGGGGAGCCAATGGTGGAGAAGGATCTGGGGGAATCAATGGTGGAGAAGGATCTGGGGGAGCCAATGGTGGAGAAGGATCTGGGGGAGCCAATGGTGGAGAAGGATCTGGGGGGAGCCAATGGTGGAGAAGGTTTTGGGGGAGCCAATGGTGGAGAAGGATCTGGGGGAGCCAATGGTGGAGAAGGATCTGGGGGAGCCAATGGTGGAGAAGGATCTGGGGGAATCAATGGTGGAGAAGGATCTGGGGGAGCCAATGGTGGAGAAGGATCTGGGAGAATCAATGGTGGAGAAGGATCTGGGGGAGCCAATGGTGGAGAAGGATCTGGGAGAATCAATGGTAGAGAAGGATCTGGGGGAGCCAATGATGGAGAAGGATCTGGGGGAGCCAATGGTGGAGAAGGATCTGGGGGAGCCAATGTGGAGAAGGATCTGGGGGGAGCCAATGGTGGAGAAGGATCTGGGAGAATCAATGGTGGAGAAGGATCTGGGAGAATCAATGGTGGAGAAGGATCTGGGGGAGCCAATGTGGAGAAGGATCTGGGGGGAGCCAATGGTGGAGAAGGATCTGGGGGAGCCAATGATGGAGAAGGATCTGGGGGAGCCAATGGTGGAGAAGGATCTGGGGGAGCCAATGATGGAGAAGGATCTGGGGGAGCCAATGGTGGAGAAGGATCTGGGGGAGCCAGTGGTGGAGAAGGATCTGGGAGAATCAATGGTGGAGAAGGATCTGGGGGAGCCAATGGTGGAGAAGGATCTGGGAGAATCAATGGTGGAGAAGGATCTGGGGGAGCCAATGATGGAGAAGGATCTGGGGGAGCCAATGGTGGAGAAGGTTTTGGGGGAGCCAATGGTGGAGAAGGATCTGGGGGAGCCAATGGTGGAGAAGGATCTGGGGGAGCCAATGGTGGAGAAGGATCTGGGAGAATCAATGGTGGAGAAGGATCTGGGGGAGCCAATGGTGGAGAAGGATCTGGGAGAATCAATGGTAGAGAAGGATCTGGGGGAGCCAATGATGGAGAAGGATCTGGGGGAGCCAATGGTGGAGAAGGATCTGGGGGAGCCAATGTGGAGAAGGATCTGGGGGGAGCCAATGGTGGAGAAGGATCTGGGAGAATCAATGGTGGAGAAGGATCTGGGAGAATCAATGGTGGAGAAGGATCTGGGGGAGCCAATGTGGAGAAGGATCTGGGGGGAGCCAATGGTGGAGAAGGATCTGGGGGAGCCAATGATGGAGAAGGATCTGGGGGAGCCAATGGTGGAGAAGGATCTGGGGGAGCCAATGATGGAGAAGGATCTGGGGGAGCCAATGGTGGAGAAGGATCTGGGGGAGCCAATGGTGGAGAAGGATCTGGGAGAATCAATGGTGGAGAAGGATCTGGGGGAGCCAATGGTGGAGAAGGATCTGGGAGAATCAATGGTGGAGAAGGATCTGGGGGAGCCAATGATGGAGAAGGATCTGGGGGAGCCAATGGTGGAGAAGGATCTGGGGGATCAATGGTGGAGAAGGATCTGGGGGAGCCAATGGTGGAGAAGGATCTGGGGAGCCAATGGTGGAGAAGGATCTGGGGGGAGCCAATGGTGGAGAAGGATCTGGGAGAATCAATGGTGGAGAAGGATCTGGGGGAGCCAATGGTGGAGAAGGATCTGGGGGAACCAATGGTGGAGAAGGATCTGGGGGAGCCAATGGTGGAGAAGGATCTGGGGGGAGCCAATGGTGGAGAAGGATCTGGGAGAATCAATGGTGGAGAAGGATCTGGGGGAGCCAATGGTGGAGAAGGATCTGGGGAGCCAATGGTGGAGAAGGATCTGGGGGATCAATGGTGGAGAAGGATCTGGGGGAGCCAATGGTGGAGAAGGATCTGGGGAGCCAATGGTGGAGAAGGATCTGGGGGATCAATGGTGGAGAAGGATCTGGGGGAGCCAATGGTGGAGAAGGATCTGGGGAGCCAATGGTGGAGAAGGATCTGGGGGATCAATGGTGGAGAAGGATCTGGGGGAACCAATGGTGGAGAAGGATCTGGGGGAGCCAATGGTGGAGAAGGATCTGTGACCATACTAGGAGGAGGAGAGGAATGGCTAGGGGACAATTTGGGTTTGTTTGCCACCAGATCTGCACAAGGAAAGCCCCGCCCACCACCACATGGTGACTCCTCAGTCCGGAGAACCTGCCGCCATTTCTCTGCCCCCCCCCCCCCGTTTTCCTCCATAGTGGAGTGGCTTAGCCTTGTTTCCACATCTTATACAGGAAAACATAGGAACTGGGGGGGGGGGGGGGCTGGGCAGAAAAATGTCAGCAGTTTCTCCGGACTGGGGAGTCACATTGTGAAGTATTTGTCTGTAGCAGAAGGCAGTTTGTTGGGGGAAGGGCTGGAGAGCAATACTATAATGAATGTCTGCAGCCAACTGTGAAGCATGGTGGAGGTTCCTTGCAAGTTTGGGGGCTGAATTTCTGCCAATGGAGTTGAAGATTTGGTCATAATGGACGGTGACCTCAATGCTGAGAGATCCGGCCAGATACTTCTCCATCATGCCGTACCATCAGGGAGGCGTGTGATTGGCCCCAAATGTATTCTGCAGCTAGACAACCCCCCCCCCCAAACATACAGCCCATGTCATTTAGACCTATCTTCCCCTCATAAAACAACCTACCCGTCATAGAAAAATCTACCTGCCATAGAACAATCTACCCTTCGTAGAGCCACCTACCCGTCATAGAACCACCTACCCGTCATAGAACCACCTACCCATCATAGAACAACCTACCCATCATAGAACAACCTACCCATCATAGAACAACCTACCCGTCATAGAACAACCTACTCATCATAGAACCACCTACCCATCATAGAACAACCTACCCATCATAGAACCACCTACCCATCATAGAACAACCTACCCGTCATAGAACAACCTACTCATCATAGAACCACCTACCCGTCATTGAAACACCTACCTGAAATAGAATCACCTACCCGTCATAGAACAACCTACCTTCATAGAACAACCTACCCGTCATAGAACCGCCTACCCGTCATTGAAACACCTACCTGCAATAGAACCACCTACCCGTCATAGAACCACCTACCCATCATAGAACAACCTACCCTTCATAGAACAACCTACCCGTCATAGAACAACCTACTCATCATAGAACCACCTACCCATCATAGAACCACCTACCCATCATAGAACAACCTACCCGTCATAGAACAACCTACTCATCATAGAACCACCTACCCATCATAGAACAACCTACCCATCATAGAACCACCTACCCATCATAGAACAACCTACCCGTCATAGAACAACCTACTCATCATAGAACCACCTACCCGTCATTGAAACACCTACCTGAAATAGAATCACCTACCCGTCATAGAACAACCTACCTTCATAGAACAACCTACCCGTCATAGAACCGCCTACCCGTCATTGAAACACCTACCTGCAATAGAACCACCTACCCGTCATAGAACCACCTACCCATCATAGAACAACCTACCCTTCATAGAACAACCTACCCATCATAGAACCACCTACCTGCCATAGAACAACCTACCCATCATAGCACCACCTACCCATCATAGAACAACCTACCATCATAGAACCACCTACCCATCATAGAACCACCTACCCATTATAGAACCACCTACCTGCCATAGAACCACCTAACCATCATAGAACAACCTACCCGTCATTGAAACACCTACCTGCAATAGAACCACCTACCCGTCATAGAACCACCTACTCTTCATAGAACAACCTACCCATCATAGAACCACCTACCTGCCATAGAACAACCTACCCATCATAGAACCACCTACCTGCCATGTTCCTTCAACAATCGTGTGCATGTCTACCTAGCGGAAGGTGTGGGGGAAGGGGGGATATTGATCGGATTTCTCTTCTCTTTATTTACGTTCCATTTTTTTCATTGATAAAAATAAACTATTAACACTTCGATGTCTGAAAGCATCACACCTGCCTAAGACTTTTGCACAGTACTGTATGTCCCGGGTCAGAGCAGCATAGACTAGTGCAGAGCAGAAATCATTTGCTTGGTTCTGATTGGTTATTTAAACTATATATATTTTGGTTAATAAATTAAGGCCAGTTGGCCCTTTACTCCATACCTTGTCCGTGGTTTATTAAAGGTGGGGATCAGGTTTTGGAGGCGGGTGTATGTCATGGGTGGGAGGTTACGGATACACATCTAGGGGGGCTTAAGTCCTTACAAATGTCAAGGTCTAAGTAACACCCTAATTAATTCCAGAGGCACGCAGGGAAGCTTTGTCCGAGGAAGGTCGTAAAATGCTGGAACTCAATATCGAGGAATCGTAGAGCGAATGATCAAGCCCAATTGTGTTACTGAAGCCCAACAAGAATCAGCAGTTTTGGGGCTCACTGAGGTTTGAAAAATCAATGCAAACCCCCCCCCCCGAGTAGACAAGTTGAGCTAGAGGTTGGGACCAGCCCGGTGTTTTACCACCTTCGATCTCAGAAAGGGGTACCAGCAGATACCTTAACCCAAGAGAAAAGGTGGCATATTCCACACCAGGGGGCCAATTCAAATATAAAGAATGATGTTTGGGTTGCATTCTGCCCCAGCTTCTTTCCAGGAGGAATGAATAAAAGAGCATGTCCTCACTGGAGATACACATCCGTCTATCTGGATGACACCGCTGTCTGTCTACATGCCATTGTTATATTGAGGACAGACCAAGTGAGTGATCTTCCCTGAGTTCAGGCCGTGTTGGACGTGTTTACAATCAACACTGAGAAATGTGGCATTGGGATGGAGGAGGCCAAATACCTAGGGTACATTGAGGGTAGGGGGTCTGGTGAAACCTCAGATGTACAAGGTAGAGGCTATTCAGGGCCTGGCCATATCATATCATAAGCTCAATAATAACATACAATGCTGAGCTGCGGTCTCTTTCCTGTATAGGAGAGGTCTGGACTCCAGAGAGAGAGATATCATCTGTACAAATCATTAGTAAGACCTCATCTGGAATATGCCGTTCAGTTTTGGGCTCCAGTTCTCATAAAGGATATCAGGGAACTGGAGAAAGTGCAGAGAAGGGCAACCAAACTGATAAGAGGCATGGAGGAGCTCAGCTATGAGGAGAGATTAGAGGAACTGAATTTATTCTCTCTTGATAAGAGGAGATTAAGGGGGGATATGATCACCATGTATAATATATAAGGGGGGGGGATATGATCTCCATGTACAAATATATAAGGGGGGATATGATCTCCATGTATAATATATAAGGGGGGATATGATCACCATGTATAATATATATAAGGGGGGATATGATCTCCATGTATAATATATAAGGGGGGATATGATCTCCATGTATAATATATATAAGGGGGGATATGATCTCCATGTACAAATATATAAGGGGGGATATGATCTCCATGTATAATATATAAGGGGGGATATGATCTCCATGTATAATATATAAGGGGGGATATGATCACCATGTATAATATATATAAGGGGGGATATGATCTCCATGTATAATATATAAGGGGGGATATGATCTCCATGTATAATATATATAAGGGGGGATATGATCTCCATGTATAATATATATAAGGGGGGATATGATCTCCATGTATAATATATATAAGGGGGGATATGATCTCCATGTACAAATATATAAGGGGGGGATATGATCTCCATGTATAATATATAAGGGGGGATATGATCACCATGTACAAATATATAAGGGGGGGATATGATCTCCATGTATAATATATAAGGGGGGATATGATCTCCATGTATAATATATAAGGGGGGATATGATCACCATGTATAATATATATAAGGGGGGATATGATCTCCATGTATAATATATAAGGGGGGATATGATCACCATGTATAATATATAAGGGGGGATATGATCACCATGTATAATATATAAGGGGTCCATATAGTGAACTTGGTGTTGAGTTTTTCACTTTACAGTCATCACAGAGGACAAGGGGGACTCTTTACATCTAGAGGAGAAGAGATTTCATCTCCAAATACGGAAAGGTTTCTTCACAGTAAGAGCTGTGAGGATGTGGAATAGACTCCCTGCAGAGGTGGATCTGGCCCAATCAGTGGATTGCTTTAAGAAAGGCCTGGATTATTTCCTAAGTGTACAGAATATATCTGGGTGACATTTATAGGGAAAGGTGATCCGGGGAAAATCCGATTGCCTCTCGGGGGATCAGGAAGGAATTTTTTCCCTTGCTTTAGCAAATTGGATCATGGCTCTGCTGAGGTTTTTTGCCTTCCTCTGGATCAACTGTGGGTATAGAATTGTGTATATGGGATTGTATGATATTATTATAAAAAAAAATTTCAACCTGATTAACTATGTAACAAACAAACGGGTCTGAGCCTTTCTGGACATTGTTGGGTACTACCATCAGGCTGTCCTCAACTTCACCACTATTGCTGCACCACACTCACTGATTTGACGAAGGGTAAAAAGTCAGTCGTGGTCAAGTGGAGTGACAAGGCCGAGGAGTCTTTTCTGGAGCTTAACCACTTCGCGCTGGGTGGACGTCCCGGGACGGCCTCGGCTTTCGGTGGTTATATCTGAATGGTGCCTGAGGCCACAGACATCATTCAGATATCGGCGTTTTCAGCCGGCGATTCCCTGCGCCATAAGAACGATCATAACGGCTGTTCCGCCGCTTGATCGTTCTTACGGGAGGCGGGACGTCCTCCACCTCCCGCCACCCTCCGGCGCTTCTACCACCTCACCGCTTCCATCACAGGATCCGCCCCCCCCCCCCCCCCCCGGATAATACCATAGAGATTTCCGGCGGACCAGATCGTCCCCGGAGTCTCTATGATCGTTCAGAGGCCGGGCGCGATGTTATGACGTCACGCCCGGCCTCTGCATTCAAAATAACGGCGCTGATTTGGCAGGGAAGCCAGGATCGGTTTTTAATTTTTTTTTATTTTAGGCTTCCCAGCCTAGAGGTGAGATGCGGGGTCTTATTGACCCCCCAATATCTCACTGTAAATAGGTCTGATCATGCCTTATTCCTATTACAAGGGATGTTTACATTCCTTGTACTAGGAATAAAAGTCATCAATTTTTCAAGTGTCAAACTAAAAAAATAAAAGTAAAATTAACAATAAAAAAAAAAAATTAAAGCGCCCCCGCCCCCCGTGAGCTCGTACGCAGAAGCGAACACATACGTAAGTCCCGCCCACATATGAAAATGGTGTGCAAACCACACATGTGAGATATCACCGCGAACGTTAGAGCGAGAGCAATAATTCTAGCCCTAGACCTCCTCTGTAATGCAAAACGTGTAACCACTAAAAAAAAAATTTAAAGCGTCGCCTATGGGGATTTTTAAATACCAAAGTTTGGCGCCATTCCACGAGCGCGTGCAATTTTGAAGCGTGACGTGTCGGGTATCTATTTACTCGACGTATCTTCATCTATCACATTATGCAAAAAAATTGGGCTAACTTTCCTGTTTTTTTTTTTTTTTTTTTTAAGCATGAAACTTTTTTTTTTTCTGAAAAAAAAACAGTATTCGAAAAATTGCTATCTTCTCCTTGGTAGGAAGTTCAATCTGGCGTCGGACAATGCCCCGCTGACCCAGATAAGACGAGCAAACACGCGGGTGCTAGAGTAACCAAGTGATTTCTGGCCTTATTGGAGTTGAAATTTGTAGTGGAACACAGGCCAGGAAAACAACACTAGAATGTGGACGCCGTCTCTATGGTGCAGAGGGTCCCACATTGCCTCAAACACTTCCTCGTCACGAGGGGGATATGTACAAGACCCAAGGGATAGGTCCTGGATAGAAGAAATGTGGTCCCATTATTTAGGTTGCATTCCCTTTGAGGGGGAGAACAGAAAGCACTGTGAAGTACTCAAGGATTTTCACCCCCATAGGGCGAGGAGTTCCGGGTTCATCTGGTAAAGGAGGGAAACCTGATTTCTAGTTTTCAGGATTGTTGGGTCCTGATATGGGACCCAGAATTTGAAGGCTCAGAGAGCTTTTGGTGAGAAAGAGCCTTTAACCCCCGACTACGGGTACTGTGGTCCTGAAAGGGTAAACCCGCCTGCAAGAGGGGCTAAAAAGAGCGGGAAGCAGTCAGCGGGTGTCTGTGAGGTGTTGAGGGGAACGGGACACAGTTGTGGGGGGACTCTGAACTGTCTGGTTAGTGAGACACTGCCTGGACGCCCTTTTCCTCGACCTCGAAGTCGGCGGGAACCTTAAACCCTGGTGTGGGACAAGGCTTTGCTGGCGGTGAGCCGAAGGTTTGATTTATACTAGAAGTTGATGGACTGTTGTGTGTTTTTTTTTTTTTATTAATGCTGAATTTTAACCACTTCAATACCGGGGGGGGGGGGGGCACTTAAACACCTTCCTGCCCAGACCAATTTTCAGCTTTCAGCGCTGTCGCACTTTGAATGACAATTGCGCGGTCGTGCTACACTGTACCCAAATGAAATTTTTATCAATTTTTTCCCACAAATAGAGCTTTCTTTTGGTGGTATTTGATCACCTCTACGGTTTTTATTTTTTGCGCTACAAATAAAAAAATACCGAAAATTTTGAAAAAAATAATGTTTTTTTTTTTTGTTTCAGTTTCAAAACTTTGTAAATAAGTAAGTTTTCTCCTTCACTGATGGGCACTGATGGGGCTACACTGATGGGCACTGATAAGGCGGCACTGATGGGCAACAAAGATGTGGCACCAATGAAGTGGCACTGATGGGCGTCACGGATGGGCGACACGGATGGACACTGATAGGTGGCACAAATTGGCGCTGATAGCTGGCACGGATTGGCATGGATGGGCGGGACAGATGGGCATGGATAGGCGGCACAGATGGGCATGAATAGGCGGCACAGATGGGCATGGGTGGGCACTGATAGGCGGCACAGGTGGGCACTCATAGGCGGCATTGGTGTTATACTGTACTAATGGATGCCAATCAGTGCCAAACAATAATGCATGCCAATCAGTGATGCCCATTGTGGGCACTGATTGGCATCCATTGTGGTCTAGGGAGGATTACCTTTTCCCTGGTGGTCTGGTGGCGTCCCTGGTGGTCCAGTGTGGGCATCCTCGGGGGGGCTGTGCTGATAATCGATCAGCACAGACCCCCCCTGTCAGAGGAGCAGCTGATCGGCTCTCCTCTACTCGCGTCTGACAGACGCGAGTGAGGAAAAGCCAATCACCGGCTCTTCCCATTTACACTGTGATCAGCCGTGATTGGACACGGCTGATCACGTGGTAAAGAGTCTCCGTCGCAGACTCTTTACCGAGATCGTAGTTGCCGGGTGTCAGACTGACACCCCGCAACAACGATCGCCGCGATGCGCGCCCCCGGGGGTGCGCAGCGGCTCATAATCCTGATCACGTCATATGACGTCCAGTCAGGATTATGAAACCACTTTGCCACCGTCAATTGCCTATAGGGCGGGCGGCAAGTGGTTAATTTGCTTGTTTTTGAAAAAAAAAAAAAGATTGTTTACTTTTACCAACACGACCGTCTGGTGATCAGGACAAAATACTCCCAACAGTCTACTAAATATTGTCAACGATCAGAGGAATGTATGAGGAATGTATTTTTTTCTCGCAGAAGATAAAATATTAGTTGCAGAGGGATGAAAATAATTATTTCCCATAATACAGATTTTGGGCTATGTTTTTTTTTTTTTTTGAAAGTCTGTGGTGTGCAAAACGCACTCAAAAACTTCACCCGGTGCATAAAAAATGTGCACACATAAAGAGTGACACGAAAAAGTGCAGACGGGTACACAAGTCCTCTAAAATCAGAGGGCCTTGTCCTGAATCCCCCCGGGGCGTTGGGCTCCTGACGGGGACAAGGACACTTAAAACTTGGTCTTTCTGGCCGAAACCAGTCAGACCCCGCTCTTTGGAAGGTCTGCCGAGACCCAAATACTAGGTGAGGCTCCCCCAAAGGGAGACCCCAACCCTAAGGAAGAGGGCGAACTAAGCCAGAAGGCCGTGTCCACCCCCCTCCCCAGACTTTCAGGACAGGCCCGAGGACCTGTGACCCTTCTCATCACAGCAAACGTGAATAGTGACAAAACAAGACGTGACACACTAAAAATAAATAAAAGTGGGGAAGGGATAGTGGAGAGGAGAGGAGAGGAGAGGAGAGTGAAAAGGTGGTCGTTGTGTGAAACAATGACCAGGCCCTCCGGCCAGGAATAAAAAATTCCTCTGGTCCCAGCCAAAAGGCCCGGCCCAAGAGGCAGGTGCTAAAAAAGCGTGTTATGGTGCAGTGACCTTGGTACCCAAAATCAAAGTGACCCTCACTCACAGTGATTCTTGGGCACCCCTGGACTGCCACTCCAGGGGCACATACTCCATAGGCTTTCAAGACCGCCCTGACCCACGGTCCGGACCACAGCAGCCCCCACCCTAGACAGGAAGGCATGAAGATCAGGAAGCTTGGTGAGAGTCCTTTGCCATCAGGCTCCACCGTCGCTCCCGTCACTCCTACCTAATTACATTCGGAAGTACTAACCGCTCCTCCCCCACAGCATAGAGAGTAGCCAGTATTCCCTCCCGAAAAACTGTCCAGGGCTAGAACTACCCCAATCCAGGCCAGAAGGCCAGGTACTCGACCCTCTGGGTCAGACCAGTAGCAGCACCCATCCTCACCAGGAGTGACCTTCCAGATGGCTCAAACTCGACCATACATCGGCCCCCAGTTTACTGTCGGGCGGCATGACGTGGTCCCTACCGAAACCTTCCTTCCGGATGTGGATTACGCCATCGGAGAGTGCTGACCAAACCCTCTCGAATGGGGATGGAACAGCGCCTCCTTTGGCAACTGATAAGAACAGATTTTTTATTTTTATTTTTATTGAAAAAGCCCATGGCGTGCAAACACACCCAAAAAACTTCCACCCGGTGCATAAAAAAAGTGCACACACATAAAGAGTGAAACACTAAAAAGTGCAGACGGGTGCCTGATGTCCTCCAAAAGAAGGACCATACCCTGATCCCCCGGGGCGTTAGGCTCCAGACGGGGACTGAGGTACCAGACTCAACAAGTGGGCCCCGGACGAAACCGGAAGACCTCCTTTCCCCGGGAGGACTGCCGAAACAGAACCTCCTAGGTACTTGGTACTGTGGGGGCTTCCCCGAAGGTAGGCCCCCCTCATGGGGATTGGACCAAGCCAGAAGGCCTATGTCCGCTCCCCCACAAGACGTTCAGGATTGGTCCGAGGACCGACACCCTACTAATCAAACGTGAAAGTGACAAACGTGACACACAAACACAAATAAAATAAATAAAAAGTGAGGAAGGGATAGTGAAGAGGAGAGTGAAAAGTGACCATTGTGCAATACAATGACCGGCCCTCCGGCCAGGAATCAAAAATTCCTCTGGTCCTAGCCAAAAGGCCGGGCCCTAGAGGCAGGTGTAAAAAAAGCATGTAATGGTGACGTGACCTAGGTGCCAAAATCAAAGTGCAGACGCACAGTGAATAAGGCACCCCTGGACTGCCACTCCAGGGGCACATCACCATGGGCTTTCCAACAAAAGCAACCCCGACAGCCCAGCCCAGACCACGACAGCCCCCACCCCAGCCAGAAAGGCATGGAGATCAGCGAGCTTGGTGAGACCCTTTGCCATCAGGTCAAACCCTCACTCCCGTCACTCCTACCTAATTACATTTGAAAGGTACAGGCCGCCCCCCTGCTGGAACAGGAGAGCTAAGCGTTCCCTCCCGAAAAACTGACTGGGGCTAAAGCTGCCACAATCCAAGCCGGTCTGCCAGGGTCCCCTCCCCTGGCGCCGACCAGTGGTTCTCCGCCCCCATCAGGAGGCTTCCCGAACTGGCTACAAACCAGTCCGGGTCACCTTTACACCAACAGGCTTTGCATAGCCACTGCCACCCCTGCTCCACCTCGCCGTAGAACAGGGACGGTAAACAAGCGCCACCTATTGGCAACTGATAAGAACAGATACTACACTTGATCTTAGCCAAAAGGCCGAGATTTTGGGCTATGTGCTGAAATAAAATGTTATGTGTCAGTAGTAGAGAATCCCCGAGAGATCCATGGAACAGTCTTATGGAGACAACATGTGGTGACTGGACTTGTTGTGATCGGACTGATGTGTTGGTGTTGAAAATCTTATTCCTGACCCAGCCATCAGAACCTGCTGGTCCATATAGCACATGACCACCTGGGGCAGAACCACCCTTAGGGCTGAATGTGGAAGGTGGAACCGTTGTGTGTGTTATGCCGCGTACACAGGAGCAGAATTTCCATCTGAAAAATTTTAGATGGTTTTTCTGACGGAATTCCCGCTCAAGCTTGGCCTGCATACACACGGGTCACACAAAAGTTTGCTGAACTTGCGACCGCCAAGAACGCGGTGACGTACAACACTATGTCCAGCTGAGAAAATGAAGTTCAATGCTTCTGAGCATGCTTCGAATTGTTCTCGAGCATGCGTAGGAGTTTTGGAATTGGTGATCAGAACTTTTCCGACTGAAAAATTGAGAACATGCGGGAATTCAGCCAGCAAAAGTCCGATGGAGCATACACACGGTTGCATTTTTCCCACCAAAAGCTCTCATCGGTCTTTTGTTGGCCCAATTTCCGATCATGTGTACGGGGCTTAAGAGGGTGAGGAGTGGATGTGGACTGCGAGCCCCCATATCTATAGCAGAATCCTTCATACACCCCCATATCTATTTCAGCTACCTCCATATACTTTAATATCCAGACCAATTCCCTCCATACACCATCATTCATAATTATAAACTCAAACAAACAGCATCTTATGCAAGAGATCATAGAAACAAAGCGTTTATTGTCATTATTATTATCATTTTTATTGCGTACATTTCCTGAGAATCAATTGTATGGCAGACAAAACATACTACTACTATCTATGCAATAAAGTGATGTCAGCGTGTCAGGTCGGTGGGTCCTGATCTCAGTGTATTAGGAGGTCGGTGGGTCCTGATCTCAGTGTATTAGGAGGTCTGTGGGTCCTGATCTCAGTGTATTAGGAGGTCTGTGGGTCCTGATCTCAGTGTATTAGGAGGTCTGTGGGTCCTGATCTCAGTGTATTAGGAGGTCTGTGGGTCCTGATCTCAGTGTATTAGGAGGTCTGTGGGTCCTGATCTCAGTGTATTAGGAGGTCTGTGGGTCCTGATCTCAGTGTATTAGGAGGTCGGTGGGTCCTGATCTCAGTGTATTAGGAGAGGTCGGTGGGTCCTGATCTCAGTGTATTAGGAGGTCTGTGGGTCCTGATCTCAGTGTATTAGGAGGTCTGTGGGTCCTGATCTCAGTGTATTAGGAGGTCTGTGGGTCCTGATCTCAGTGTATTAGGAGGTCTGTGGGTCCTGATCTCGTGTATTAGGAGGTCTGTGGGTCCTGATCTCAGTGTATTAGGAGGTCTGTGGGTCCTGATCTCGGTGTATTAGGAGGTCGGTGGGTCCTGATCTCAGTGTATTAGGAGAGGTCGGTGGGTCCTGATCTCAGTGTATTAGGAGGTCTGTGGGTCCTGATCTCGGTGTATTAGGAGGTCTGTGGGTCCTGATCTCAGTGTATTAGGAGGTCTGTGGGTCCTGATCTCAGTGTATTAGGAGGTCTGTGGGTCCTGATCTCAGTGTATTAGGAGGTCGGTGGGTCCTGATCTCAGTGTATTAGGAGGTCTGTGGGTCCTGATCTCAGTGTATTAGGAGGTCGGTGGGTCCTGATCTCAGTGTATTAGGAGGTCTGTGGGTCCTGATCTCGTGTATTAGGAGGTCTGTGGGTCCTGATCTCAGTGTATTAGGAGGTCTGTGGGTCCTGATCTCAGTGTATTAGGAGGTCTGTGGGTCCTGATCTCAGTGTATTAGGAGGTCTGTGGGTCCTGATCTCGTGTATTAGGAGGTCGGTGGGTCCTGATCTCGTGTATTAGGAGGTCTGTGGGTCCTGATCTCAGTGTATTAGGAGGTCTGTGGGTCCTGATCTCAGTGTATTAGGAGGTCTGTGGGTCCTGATCTCAGTGTATTAGGAGGTCTGTGGGTCCTGATCTCGGTGTATTAGGAGGTCTGTGGGTCCTGATCTCAGTGTATTAGGAGAGGTCTGTGGGTCCTGATCTCGTGTATTAGGAGGTCTGTGGGTCCTGATCTCAGTGTATTAGGAGGTCTGTGGGTCCTGATCTCAGTGTATTAGGAGGTCTGTGGGTCCTGATCTCAGTGTATTAGGAGGTCGGTGGGTCCTGATCTCAGTGTATTAGGAGGTCTGTGGGTCCTGATCTCAGTGTATTAGGAGGTCTGTGGGTCCTGATCTCAGTGTATTAGGAGGTCTGTGGGTCCTGATCTCGTGTATTAGGAGGTCTGTGGGTCCTGATCTCAGTGTATTAGGAGGTCTGTGGGTCCTGATCTCGGTGTATTAGGAGGTCGGTGGGTCCTGATCTCAGTGTATTAGGAGAGGTCGGTGGGTCCTGATCTCAGTGTATTAGGAGGTCTGTGGGTCCTGATCTCAGTGTATTAGGAGGTCGGTGGGTCCTGATCTCGTGTATTAGGAGGTCGGTGGGTCCTGATCTCGGTGTATTAGGAGGTCTGTGGGTCCTGATCTCAGTGTATTAGGAGGTCTGTGGGTCCTGATCTCAGTGTATTAGGAGAGGTCTGTGGGTCCTGATCTCAGTGTATTAGGAGGTCTGTGGGTCCTGATCTCAGTGTATTAGGAGGTCTGTGGGTCCTGATCTCAGTGTATTAGGAGGTCTGTGGGTCCTGATCTCAGTGTATTAGGAGGTCTGTGGGTCCTGATCTCAGTGTATTAGGAGGTCGGTGGGTCCTGATCTCAGTGTATTAGGAGGTCTGTGGGTCCTGATCTCAGTGTATTAGGAGGTCTGTGGGTCCTGATCTCAGTGTATTAGGAGGTCTGTGGGTCCTGATCTCAGTGTATTAGGAGGTCTGTGGGTCCTGATCTCAGTGTATTAGGAGGTCTGTGGGTCCTGATCTCAGTGTATTAGGAGGTCTGTGGGTCCTGATCTCAGTGTATTAGGAGGTCGGTGGGTCCTGATCTCAGTGTATTAGGAGGTCTGTGGGTCCTGATCTCGTGTATTAGGAGGTCGGTGGGTCCTGATCTCGTGTATTAGGAGGTCTGTGGGTCCTGATCTCAGTGTATTAGGAGGTCTGTGGGTCCTGATCTCGGTGTATTAGGAGGTCTGTGGGTCCTGATCTCAGTGTATTAGGAGGTCTGTGGGTCCTGATCTCAGTGTATTAGGAGGTCTGTGGGTCCTGATCTCGTGTATTAGGAGGTCTGTGGGTCCTGATCTCAGTGTATTAGGAGGTCTGTGGGTCCTGATCTCAGTGTATTAGGAGGTCTGTGGGTCCTGATCTCGTGTATTAGGAGGTCTGTGGGTCCTGATCTCAGTGTATTAGGAGGTCTGTGGGTCCTGATCTCAGTGTATTAGGAGGTCTGTGGGTCCTGATCTCAGTGTATTAGGAGGTCTGTGGGTCCTGATCTCAGTGTATTAGGAGGTCTGTGGGTCCTGATCTCAGTGTATTAGGAGGTCTGTGGGTCCTGATCTCGTGTATTAGGAGGTCGGTGGGTCCTGATCTCGTGTATTAGGAGGTCTGTGGGTCCTGATCTCAGTGTATTAGGAGGTCTGTGGGTCCTGATCTCAGTGTATTAGGAGGTCTGTGGGTCCTGATCTCAGTGTGTTAGAAGGAGAGGTCTGTGGGTCCTGATCTCAGTGTATTAGGAGGTCTGTGGGTCCTGATCTCAGTGTGTTAGAAGGAGAGGTCTGTGGGTCCTGATCTCGGTGTATTAGGAGAGGTCTGTGGGTCCTGATCTCAGTGTATTAGGAGGTCTGTGGGTCCTAATCTCGGTGTATTAGGAGGTCTGTGGGTCCTGATCTCAGTGTATTAGGAGGTCTGTGGGTCCTGATCTCAGTGTATTAGGAGCAAAGGTTGTAGAGTCTTGATCTTGGTGTATTAGGAGGTCTGTGGGTCCTGATCTTGGTGTATTAGGAGGTCTGTGGGTCCTGATCTCAGTGTATTAGGAGCAAAGGTTGTAGAGTCTTGATCTTGGTGTATTAGGAGGTCTGTGGGTCCTGATCTTGGTGTATTAGGAGGAGAGGTCGTTGAGTCCTGATCTCAGTGTATTAGGGGGAGAGGTTGTTGGGTCCTGATCTTTGTGTATAATGAGGTCGTGACTCTTAATCTCTGTGTATTATGAAGTCTGTGGGTCCTGATCTCTGTGTATTAGGAGAGGTCTGTGGGTCCTGATCTCGGTGTATTAGGAGGAGAGGTCGGTGGGTCCTGATCTCGGTGTATTAGGAGAGGTCGGTGGGTCCTGATCTCTGTGTATTATGAAGTCTGTGGGTCCTGATCTCGGTGTATTATGAAATACATGGATGTAAGTATGAGTCACGGTGAGTTGTCTGTTGTCGCAGTTTGCTGTAAAGAGGTGATTTATTATAGCAGATGACGTGATCCGGAGATTGGTGGGTTGCAATTAGTTGGCCACCATCACTGCAGTGTTCTGGATCAGCCTGAAATGGAGAAACAGAATGTCAGAGACACCAGAGTACCACACGGGGGAGACAGAGAGGCTGATGGCAGTTTTACTCACATGATGGCAGGACACTTGGTGGAGAATCTAGAGAACAAAATGAGAATATTCAGCCATTGCATTAATTTTCCTGTGAATTGTGTTATTGGGTATATTCTGGGTTATAATGTCATATTATGATGTCATAGAGGCAGTACTGGGATGTATAAGACAGAAGTAGGTCAGACATGAAGGTTGTCCTCCTGCGCTACTGTTACTGGAGGCTTCTGGTAAAGGGTTGAATGGGACCACCAGTACAACAGCCACAATGACCCAGAAATGGTTTCTGCTTTAGAGAAGCTTCTTTGGAGTGATGAAGTGCAGTGTGGGTAGTATGAGGGGCAATCATGTACAAGAGACTGTTAAAAGGTCCCTCACAACCTCTGTGGATGCCAAACTCCATTAGTGTGAATTTGCCTGTAATGCCTATGCATGGACATGGTATGGCCCTTACCTGATGGAATACCTTTACAGTTCTTCTGAGCGAAACCAGACACAACTCCCGGTGCAGATTTTATGATCTGGGGTAACGGGATGGACAACAGACTCTTCAGATAACATGTGTCCCTGCCAGGAAATCAGGACATGAGAAGACATTTCCCCAAAGAAGAAGAATCGTTTGGTGTCTATTATAAACCCCTTCTGAGCTGACTACATTTTGAAAGATAGACCAAGAAGTGACCCGGGTCACACCTAGGGTCATCAGAGAAGTCACCTGGTTTAATCGGATTACAGAATTGTCATGGAGCTCATCCCCAATAATGCTTCCAAAATGGATCACCAAAGAAGTCACTTGGGTCCCACCCAGGGTCACCAGAGAAGTCACCTGGATTCGTCAGATAACAGAACTGGAATTGAGCTCATCCCCAATAAAGTCACCATCATGGATCACTAGAG
This sequence comes from Lithobates pipiens, assembly GCF_037356315.1. Taxonomy (NCBI): domain Eukaryota; kingdom Metazoa; phylum Chordata; class Amphibia; order Anura; family Ranidae; genus Lithobates; species Lithobates pipiens. Next base: position 537,752,559 of record NW_027507718.1, read on the forward strand.
AAGTCAACTGGGTCACACATAAGATCACCAGGATTGACTGACATGGAGCTCATCCCCAATAAAGTCACCATCATGGATCACTAGAGAAGTCAACTGGGTCACACATAAGATCACCAGGATTGACTGACATGGAGCTCATCCCCAATAAAGTCACCATCATGGATCACTACAGAAGTCACTTGGGTCCAACCCAGGGTCCCCTTGATGAATCAGCAACAGAATTGACATGGCGTTCATCCCAATAAAACCACCATCATGGATCACTAGAGAGGTCACATGGTTTGCACATCAGATCACCAGGATTATTTTGATAACAGAATTCGCTTTGAGCTCATATCCAATAAAGTCACCATTATGGATCACTAAGGAAGTCACCTGGGTCACATCTAGAGTTACCAGAGAAGTCACTTAGATTAATCAAATAACAGAGTTGACATGGAACTCATCCCTCAGTAATGTTGCCAACATGGATCACCTGGGAAGTCACCTGAGTTCCACCAAGTGTCACCAGGGGACCTGCCTGGAATAATTAGGTAATAGAATTGATGTGGAGCTCAATCCTGATGAAGTCCCTAACATAGGTCACTAGAGAAGTCACTTAGGTCCCACGCAGGGTTGCCAACAAAGTCACCCGGATTATTCCGGTAGCAGAATTTTCATGGAACTCAATCATTCCCAATGAAGTTTCCAGTAGGGACCTGTTGCAGATTTGCTCCCTGAAGTTCCGGGAGGGTTCATTCAATGAGAAATGCTTCCCTGTGATATTTACTTCTAGGCTGTTGTATGCTGTAAAACTATCGTGAGGATGAGGTTTTGGTGCGTGGACCTCCGTGGGGTGACTTTATTGGGGATGAGCTCCATGCCAGTCAATCCTGGTGATCTTATGTGTGACCCAGTTGACTTCTCTAGTGATCCATGATGGTGACTTTATTGGGGATGAGCTCCATGTCAGTCAATCCTGGTGATCTTATGTGTGACCCAGTTGACTTCTCTAGTGACTCATGATGGTGACTTTATTGGGGATGAGATCAATTCCAGTTCTGTTATCTGACGAATCCAGGTGACTTCTCTGGTGACCCTGGGTGGGACCCAAGTGACTTCTTTGGTGATCCATTTTGGAAGCATTATTGGGGATGAGCTCCATGACAATTCTGTAATCCGATTAAACCAGGTGACTTCTCCGATGACCCTAGGTGTGACCCGGGTCACTTCTTGGTCTATCTTTCAAAATGAAGTCAGCTCAGAAGGGGTTTATAATAGAGGGGGTGACACACTGATGTGGTACTTACGTCTGGTCAGGAAGGATGTTTGGCTCAGTGAAAAAAGTAAAGAACTGGCAGAGGGGGTCCTTGGTGCACATTGATTGACAGTCTTTAAAGGAAGTGGCCTTCAGACTGCGTTCATCAGCCCCGGGGAAATTTAGACCATCGTACTCATCAAGGATACATTCTGCAAAGAGAAATCACATGGAGTCACCCGCGCCTTGGGAGATTCACCGTCTGTCTCACTCTGTCATTACAGCCTCTAAAGATTCACTCAGGGAGAAGGACCTGCACCAAACCTGTGGAAAGTTCCTCCACCACTTGGATTTATGAAACCAAAGACTTTCTCCACCATGGAAATCACTCAAAGTCAACACATTAATACAAGAAGTGGAAGTTGTGCCTCCAGCTCCAGGACATGTGCATTGGGTGTGACCTCTAAATTATCATTACATGGGAAATACACGAAGCCAAATTATAAACGCAACACTTTTGTGTTTGTCCCTATTTATCATAAGCTGAACACAAAGATCTACGGCTTTTTCTATGTACACAAAAGGCCTGCTTCTCTCATATATTGTTCACAAATCTGTCTAAATCTGTGTTAGTGAGCACCCCTCCTTTGCTGAGATAATCCATCCGCCTCACATATCAAGATCCCGATTAGACAGCATGATTATTGCACAGGCGTGCCTTAGACAGAAATCTGCCTTTTGTGTACATAGAAAAAGTTGTAGATCTTTGCATTCGGCTTGTGATAAATAGGGACAAACACAAAAGTGTTGTGTTTATAATTTTGTTCAGTGTAGATATAGGTAAAGATTTGTACTGACAGAGGCAGCAAATTACAGTTCTAGAGATTACACTTTATAGGATATTAATCGGTTGTGATATTACTGGGTGTAGACCAATGTCAGGATTGGGAGGATGCTGAATGTATGGAAGGTCAGGATAGAGAAGATGCTGGGTGTAGACCAATGTCAGCATAGCGAGGATGCAGAGTATAAAATAATGTCAGGACAGGGAGGGAGCCGGGTGTAGGCAATGTTGGGATAGGGAGGAAGCTGGGTGTAAACCAATGTTGGGATAAGGAGGAAGCTGGGTGTTGGCAATGTTGGGATATGGAGGAAGCTGGGTGTTGGCAATGTTGGGATAGGGAGGAAGCTGGGTGTAGGCAATGTTGGGATAGGGAGGAAGCTGGGTGTAGGCAATGTTGGGATAGGGAGGAAGCTGGGTGTAGGCAATGTTGGGATAGGGAGGATGCCGGGTGTATGAAATGTCAGGATAGAGAGAAAGCTGGGTGTTGGCAATGTTGGGATAGGGAGGAAGCTGGGTGTAGGCAATGTCAGGATAGGGAGGAATCTGGGTGTAGGCAATGTTGGGATAGGGAGGAAGCTGGGTGTAAACCAATGTTGGGATAGGGAGGAAGCTGGGTGTTGGCAATGTTGGGATAGGGAGGAAGCTGGGTGTAGGCAATGTTGGGATAGGGAGGAAGCTGGGTGTTGGCAATGTTGGGATAAGGAGGAAGCTGGGTGTAGGCAATGTTGGGATAGGGAGGAAGCTGGGTGTAAACCAATGTTGGGATAGGGAGGAAGCTGGGTGTAGGCAATGTTGGGATAGGGAGGAAGCTGGGTGTAGGCAATGTTGGGATAAGGAGGAAGCTGGGTGTAAACCAATGTTGGGATAGGGAGGAAGCTGGGTGTAAACCAATGTTGGGATAGGGAGGAAGCTGGGTGTAAACCAATGTTGGGATAGGGAGGAAGCTGGGTGTAAACCAATGTTGGGATAGGGAGGAAGCTGGGTGTAGGCAATGTTGGGATAGGGAGGAAGCTGGGTGTAGGCAATGTTGGGATAGGGAGGAAGCTGGGTGTAGGCAATGTTGGGATAGGGAGGAAGCTGGGTGTAGGCAATGTTGGGATAGGGAGGAAGCTGGGTGTAAACCAATGTTGGGATAGGGAGGAAGCTGGGTGTAGGCAATGTTGGGATAAGGAGGAAGCTGGGTGTAAACCAATGTTGGGATAGGGAGGATGCTGGGTGTAGGCAATGTTGGGATAGGGAGGAAGCTGGGTGTAAACCAATGTTGGGATATGGAGGAAGCTGGGTGTAAACCAATGTTGGGATAAGGAGGAAGCTGGGTGTAAACCAATGTTGGGATAGGGAGGAAGCTGGGTGTAAACCAATGTTGGGATAGGGAGGAAGCTGGGTGTAGGCAATGTTGGGATAGGGAGGAAGCTGGGTGTAGGCAATGTTGGGATAGGGAGGAAGCTGGGTGTAGGCAATGTTGGGATAGGGAGGAAGCTGGGTGTTGGCAATGTTGGGATAAGGAGGAAGCTGGGTGTAGGCAATGTTGGGATAGGGAGGAAGCTGGGTGTAAACCAATGTTGGGATAGGGAGGAAGCTGGGTGTAGGCAATGTTGGGATAGGGAGGAAGATGGGTGTTGGCAATGTTGGGATAGGGAGGAAGCTGGGTGTAAACCAATGTTGGGATAAGGAGGAAGCTGGGTGTTGGCAATGTTGGGATAGGGAGGAAGCTGGGTGTAAACCAATGTTGGGATAGGGAGGAAGCTGGGTGTAAACCAATGTTGGGATAGGGAGGAAGCTGGGTGTAGGCAATGTTGGGATAGGGAGGAAGCTGGGTGTAGGCAATGTTGGGATAGGGAGGATGCCGGGTGTATGAAATGTCAGGATAGAGAGAAAGCTGGGTGTTGGCAATGTTGGGATAGGGAGGAAGCTGGGTGTAGGCAATGTCAGGATAGGGAGGAATCTGGGTGTAGGCAATGTTGGGATAGGGAGGAAGCTGGGTGTAAACCAATGTTGGGATAGGGAGGAAGCTGGGTGTTGGCAATGTTGGGATAGGGAGGAAGCTGGGTGTAGGCAATGTTGGGATAGGGAGGAAGCTGGGTGTTGGCAATGTTGGGATAAGGAGGAAGCTGGGTGTAGGCAATGTTGGGATAGGGAGGAAGCTGGGTGTAAACCAATGTTGGGATAGGGAGGAAGCTGGGTGTAGGCAATGTTGGGATAGGGAGGAAGCTGGGTGTAGGCAATGTTGGGATAAGGAGGAAGCTGGGTGTAAACCAATGTTGGGATAGGGAGGAAGCTGGGTGTAAACCAATGTTGGGATAGGGAGGAAGCTGGGTGTAAACCAATGTTGGGATAGGGAGGAAGCTGGGTGTAAACCAATGTTGGGATAGGGAGGAAGCTGGGTGTAGGCAATGTTGGGATAGGGAGGAAGCTGGGTGTAGGCAATGTTGGGATAGGGAGGAAGCTGGGTGTAGGCAATGTTGGGATAGGGAGGAAGCTGGGTGTAGGCAATGTTGGGATAGGGAGGAAGCTGGGTGTAAACCAATGTTGGGATAGGGAGGAAGCTGGGTGTAGGCAATGTTGGGATAAGGAGGAAGCTGGGTGTAAACCAATGTTGGGATAGGGAGGATGCTGGGTGTAGGCAATGTTGGGATAGGGAGGAAGCTGGGTGTAAACCAATGTTGGGATATGGAGGAAGCTGGGTGTAAACCAATGTTGGGATAAGGAGGAAGCTGGGTGTAAACCAATGTTGGGATAGGGAGGAAGCTGGGTGTAAACCAATGTTGGGATAGGGAGGAAGCTGGGTGTAGGCAATGTTGGGATAGGGAGGAAGCTGGGTGTAGGCAATGTTGGGATAGGGAGGAAGCTGGGTGTAGGCAATGTTGGGATAAGGAGGAAACTGGGTGTAGGCAATGTTGGGATAGGGAGGAAGCTGGGTGTAAACCAATGTTGGGATAGGGAGGAAGCTGGGTGTAGGCAATGTTGGGATAGGGAGGAAGCTGGGTGTAGGCAATGTTGGGATAGGGAGGAAGCTGGGTGTAAACCAATGTTGGGATAGGGAGGATGCTGGGTGTAGGCAATGTTGGGATAAGGAGGAAGCTGGGTGTTGGCAATGTTGGGATAGGGAGGAAGCTGGGTGTAAACCAATGTTGGGATAGGGAGGAAGCTGGGTGTAGGCAATGTTGGGATAGGGAGGAAGCTGGGTGTAGGCAATGTTGGGATAGGGAGGAAGCTGGGTGTAAACCAATGTTGGGATAGGGAGGATGCTGGGTGTAAACCAATGTTGGGATAGGGAGGAAGCTGGGTGTAGGCAATGTTGGGATAAGGAGGAAGCTGGGTGTAGGCAATGTTGGGATAGGGAGGAAGCTGGGTGTAAACCAATGTTGGGATAGGGAGGAAGCTGGGTGTAGGCAATGTTGGGATAAGGAGGAAGCTGGGTGTAGGCAATGTTGGGATAGGGAGGAAGCTGGGTGTAAACCAATGTTGGGATAGGGAGGAAGCTGGGTGTAGGCAATGTTGGGATAGGGAGGAAGCTGGGTGTAGGCAATGTTGGGATAGGGAGGAAGCTGGGTGTAAACCAATGTTGGGATAGGGAGGAAGCTGGGTGTAAACCAATGTTGGGATAGGGAGGATGCTGGGTGTAGGCAATGTTGGGATAGGGAGGAAGCTGGGTGTTGGCAATGTTGGGATAGGGAGGATGCTGGGTGTTGGCAATGTTGGGATAGGGGGGAAGCTGGGTGTAGGCAATGTTGGGATAGGGAGGAAGCTGGGTGTAAACCAATGTTGGGATAGGGAGTAAGCTGGGTGTAGGCAATGTTGGGATAGGGAGGAAGCTGGGTGTAGGCAATGTTGGGATAGGAAGGAAGCTGGGTGTAGGCAAAGTTGGGATAGGGAGGAAGCTGGGTGTAGGCAATGTTGGGATAGGGAGGAAGCTGGGTGTTGGCAATGTTGGGATAGGGAGGAAGCTGGGTGTAGGCAATGTTGGGATAGGGAGGAAGCTGGGTGTAGCCAACGTTGGGATAGGGAGGAAGCTGGGTGTTGGCAATGTTGGGATAGGGAGGAAGCTGGGTGTAAACCAATGTTGGGATAGGGAGGAAGCTGGGTGTAGCCAATGTTGGGATAGGGAGGAAGCTGGGTGTTGGCAATGTTGGGATAGGGAGGAAGCTGGGTGTAGACAATGTTGGGATAGGGAGGAAGCTGGGTGTTGGCAATGTTGGGATAGGGAGGATGCTGGGTGTTGGCAATGTTGGGATAGGGAGGAAGCTGGGTGTAAACCAATGTTGGGATAGGGAGGAAGCTGGGTGTAGGCAATGTTGGGATAGGGAGGAAGCTGGGTGTAAACCAATGTTGGGATAGGGAGGAAGCTGGGTGTAAACCAATGTTGGGATAGGGAGGAAGCTGGGTGTAAACCAATGTTGGGATAGGGAGGAAGCTGGGTGTTGGCAATGTTGGGATAGGGAGGAAGCTGGGTGTAAACCAATGTTGGGATAGGGAGGAAGCTGGGTGTAAACCAATGTTGGGATAGGGAGGAAGCTGGGTGTTGGCAATGTTGGGATAGGGAGGAAGCTGGGTGTAAACCAATGTTGGGATAGGGAGGAAGCTGGGTGTAAACCAATGTTGGGATAGGGAGGAAGCTCGGTGTTGGCAATGTTGGGATAGGGAGGAAGCTGGGTGTAGGCAATGTTGGGATAGGGAGGAAGCTGGGTGTAAACCAATGTTGGGATAGGGAGGAAGCTGGGTGTAAACCAATGTTGGGATAGGGAGGATGCTGGGTGTAGGCAATGTTGGGATAGGGAGGAAGCTGGGTGTTGGCAATGTTGGGATAGGGAGGATGCTGGGTGTTGGCAATGTTGGGATAGGGGGGAAGCTGGGTGTAGGCAATGTTGGGATAGGGAGGAAGCTGGGTGTAAACCAATGTTGGGATAGGGAGTAAGCTGGGTGTAGGCAATGTTGGGATAGGGAGGAAGCTGGGTGTAGGCAATGTTGGGATAGGGAGGAAGCTGGGTGTAGGCAAAGTTGGGATAGGGAGGAAGCTGGGTGTAGGCAATGTTGGGATAGGGAGGAAGCTGGGTGTTGGCAATGTTGGGATAGGGAGGAAGCTGGGTGTAGGCAATGTTGGGATAGGGAGGAAGCTGGGTGTAGCCAACGTTGGGATAGGGAGGAAGCTGGGTGTTGGCAATGTTGGGATAGGGAGGAAGCTGGGTGTAAACCAATGTTGGGATAGGGAGGAAGCTGGGTGTAGCCAATGTTGGGATAGGGAGGAAGCTGGGTGTTGGCAATGTTGGGATAGGGAGGAAGCTGGGTGTAGACAATGTTGGGATAGGGAGGAAGCTGGGTGTTGGCAATGTTGGGATAGGGAGGATGCTGGGTGTTGGCAATGTTGGGATAGGGAGGAAGCTGGGTGTAAACCAATGTTGGGATAGGGAGGAAGCTGGGTGTATGCAATGTTGGGATAGGGAGGAAGCTGGGTGTAAACCAATGTTGGGATAGGGAGGAAGCTGGGTGTAAACCAATGTTGGGATAGGGAGGAAGCTGGGTGTTGGCAATGTTGGGATAGGGAGGAAGCTGGGTGTAAACCAATGTTGGGATAGGGAGGAAGCTGGGTGTAAACCAATGTTGGGATAGGGAGGAAGCTGGGTGTAAACCAATGTTGGGATAGGGAGGAAGCTGGGTGTTGGCAATGTTGGGATAGGGAGGAAGCTGGGTGTAAACCAATGTTGGGATAGGGAGGAAGCTGGGTGTAAACCAATGTTGGGATAGGGAGGAAGCTGGGTGTATGCAATGTTGGGATAGGGAGGAAGCTGGGTGTAAACCAATGTTGGGATAGGGAGGAAGCTGGGTGTATGCAATGTTGGGATAGGGAGGAAGCTGGGTGTAAACCAATGTTGGGATAGGGAGGAAGCTGGGTGTATGCAATGTTGGGATAGGGAGGAAGCTGGGTGTAGGCAATGTTGGGATAGGGAGGAAGCTGGGTGTTGGCAATGTTGGGATAGGGAGGAAGCTGGGTGTTGGCAATGTTGGGATAAGGAGGAAGCTGGGTGTAAACGAATGGTGGGATAGGGAGGAAGCTGGGTGTAAACCAATGTTGGGATAGGGAGGAAGCTGGGTGTAGGCAATGTTGGGATAGGGAGGAAGCTGGGTGTAGGCAATGTTGGGATAGGGAGGAAGCTGGGTGTTGGCAATGTTGGGATAGGGAGGAAGCTGGGTGTAGGCAATGTTGGGATAGGGAGGAAGCTGGGTGTTGGCAATGTTGGGATAGGGAGGAAGCTGGGTGTAGGCAATGTTGGGATAGGGAGGAAGCTGGGTGTAGACAATGTTGGGATAGGGAGGAAGCTGGGTGTAAACCAATGTTGGGATAGGGAGGAAGCTGGGTGTAAACCAATGTTGGGATAGGGAGGAAGCTGGGTGTTGGCAATGTTGGGATAGGGAGGAAGCTGGGTGTAGGCAATGTTGGGATAGGGGGGAAGCTGGGTGTAGACAATGTTGGGATAGGGAGGAAGCTGGGTGTTGGCAATGTTGGGATAGGGAGGATGCTGGGTGTTGGCAATGTTGGGATAGGGAGGAAGCTGGGTGTAAACCAATGTTGGGATAGGGAGGAAGCTGGGTGTTGGCAATGTTGGGATAGGGAGGAAGCTGGGTGTAGACAATGTTGGGATAGGGAGGAAGCTGGGTGTAAACCAATGTTGGGATAGGGAGGAAGCTGGGTGTTGGCAATGTTGGGATAGGGAGGAAGCTGGGTGTAGACAATGTTGGGATAGGGAGGAAGCTGGGTGTAGCCAATGTTGGGATAGGGAGGAAGCTGGGTGTTGGCAATGTTGGGATAGGGAGGAAGCTGGGTGTAGACAATGTTGGGATAGGGAGGAAGCTGGGTGTTGGCAATGTTGGGATAGGGAGGATGCTGGGTGTTGGCAATGTTGGGATAGGGAGGAAGCTGGGTGTAAACCAATGTTGGGATAGGGAGGAAGCTGGGTGTATGCAATGTTGGGATAGGGAGGAAGCTGGGTGTAAACCAATGTTGGGATAGGGAGGAAGCTGGGTGTAAACCAATGTTGGGATAGGGAGGAAGCTGGGTGTTGGCAATGTTGGGATAGGGAGGAAGCTGGGTGTAAACCAATGTTGGGATAGGGAGGAAGCTGGGTGTAAACCAATGTTGGGATAGGGAGGAAGCTGGGTGTAAACCAATGTTGGGATAGGGAGGAAGCTGGGTGTTGGCAATGTTGGGATAGGGAGGAAGCTGGGTGTAGACAATGTTGGGATAGGGAGGAAGCTGGGTGTTGGCAATGTTGGGATAGGGAGGAAGCTGGGTGTAGACAATGTTGGGATAGGGAGGAAGCTGGGTGTTGGCAATGTTGGGATAGGGAGGAAGCTGGGTGTTGGCAATGTTGGGATAGGGAGGAAGCTGGGTGTAGACAATGTTGGGATAGGGAGGAAGCTGGGTGTAGACAATGTTGGGATAGGGAGGAAGCTGGGTGTTGGCAATGTTGGGATAGGGAGGAAGCTGGGTGTAGACAATGTTGGGATAGGGAGGAAGCTGGGTGTTGGCAATGTTGGGATAGGGAGGATGCTGGGTGTTGGCAATGTTGGGATAGGGAGGAAGCTGGGTGTAAACCAATGTTGGGATAGGGAGGAAGCTGGGTGTATGCAATGTTGGGATAGGGAGGAAGCTGGGTGTAAACCAATGTTGGGATAGGGAGGAAGCTGGGTGTAAACCAATGTTGGGATAGGGAGGAAGCTGGGTGTTGGCAATGTTGGGATAGGGAGGAAGCTGGGTGTAAACCAATGTTGGGATAGGGAGGAAGCTGGGTGTAAACCAATGTTGGGATAGGGAGGAAGCTGGGTGTAAACCAATGTTGGGATAGGGAGGAAGCTGGGTGTTGGCAATGTTGGGATAGGGAGGAAGCTGGGTGTAAACCAATGTTGGGATAGGGAGGAAGCTGGGTGTAAACCAATGTTGGGATAGGGAGGAAGCTGGGTGTATGCAATGTTGGGATAGGGAGGAAGCTGGGTGTAAACCAATGTTGGGATAGGGAGGAAGCTGGGTGTATGCAATGTTGGGATAGGGAGGAAGCTGGGTGTAAACCAATGTTGGGATAGGGAGGAAGCTGGGTGTATGCAATGTTGGGATAGGGAGGAAGCTGGGTGTAGGCAATGTTGGGATAGGGAGGAAGCTGGGTGTTGGCAATGTTGGGATAGGGAGGAAGCTGGGTGTTGGCAATGTTGGGATAAGGAGGAAGCTGGGTGTAAACGAATGGTGGGATAGGGAGGAAGCTGGGTGTAAACCAATGTTGGGATAGGGAGGAAGCTGGGTGTAGGCAATGTTGGGATAGGGAGGAAGCTGGGTGTAGGCAATGTTGGGATAGGGAGGAAGCTGGGTGTTGGCAATGTTGGGATAGGGAGGAAGCTGGGTGTAGGCAATGTTGGGATAGGGAGGAAGCTGGGTGTTGGCAATGTTGGGATAGGGAGGAAGCTGGGTGTAGGCAATGTTGGGATAGGGAGGAAGCTGGGTGTAGACAATGTTGGGATAGGGAGGAAGCTGGGTGTAAACCAATGTTGGGATAGGGAGGAAGCTGGGTGTAGGCAATGTTGGGATAGGGAGGAAGCTGGGTGTAGGCAATGTTGGGATAGGGAGGAAGCTGGGTGTAGACAATGTTGGGATAGGGAGGAAGCTGGGTGTAAACCAATGTTGGGATAGGGAGGAAGCTGGGTGTAAACCAATGTTGGGATAGGGAGGAAGCTGGGTGTAGACAATGTTGGGATAGGGAGGAAGCTGGGTGTTGGCAATGTTGGGATAGGGAGGATGCTGGGTGTTGGCAATGTTGGGATAGGGAGGAAGCTGGGTGTAAACCAATGTTGGGATAGGGAGGAAGCTGGGTGTATGCAATGTTGGGATAGGGAGGAAGCTGGGTGTAAACCAATGTTGGGATAGGGAGGAAGCTGGGTGTAAACCAATGTTGGGATAGGGAGGAAGCTGGGTGTTGGCAATGTTGGGATAGGGAGGAAGCTGGGTGTAAACCAATGTTGGGATAGGGAGGAAGCTGGGTGTAAACCAATGTTGGGATAGGGAGGAAGCTGGGTGTAAACCAATGTTGGGATAGGGAGGAAGCTGGGTGTTGGCAATGTTGGGATAGGGAGGAAGCTGGGTGTAGACAATGTTGGGATAGGGAGGAAGCTGGGTGTTGGCAATGTTGGGATAGGGAGGAAGCTGGGTGTAGACAATGTTGGGATAGGGAGGAAGCTGGGTGTTGGCAATGTTGGGATAGGGAGGAAGCTGGGTGTTGGCAATGTTGGGATAGGGAGGAAGCTGGGTGTAGACAATGTTGGGATAGGGAGGAAGCTGGGTGTAGACAATGTTGGGATAGGGAGGAAGCTGGGTGTTGGCAATGTTGGGATAGGGAGGAAGCTGGGTGTAGACAATGTTGGGATAGGGAGGAAGCTGGGTGTTGGCAATGTTGGGATAGGGAGGATGCTGGGTGTTGGCAATGTTGGGATAGGGAGGAAGCTGGGTGTAAACCAATGTTGGGATAGGGAGGAAGCTGGGTGTATGCAATGTTGGGATAGGGAGGAAGCTGGGTGTAAACCAATGTTGGGATAGGGAGGAAGCTGGGTGTAAACCAATGTTGGGATAGGGAGGAAGCTGGGTGTTGGCAATGTTGGGATAGGGAGGAAGCTGGGTGTAAACCAATGTTGGGATAGGGAGGAAGCTGGGTGTAAACCAATGTTGGGATAGGGAGGAAGCTGGGTGTAAACCAATGTTGGGATAGGGAGGAAGCTAGGTGTTGGCAATGTTGGGATAGGGAGGAAGCTGGGTGTAAACCAATGTTGGGATAGGGAGGAAGCTGGGTGTAAACCAATGTTGGGATAGGGAGGAAGCTGGGTGTATGCAATGTTGGGATAGGGAGGAAGCTGGGTGTAAACCAATGTTGGGATAGGGAGGAAGCTGGGTGTATGCAATGTTGGGATAGGGAGGAAGCTGGGTGTAAACCAATGTTGGGATAGGGAGGAAGCTGGGTGTATGCAATGTTGGGATAGGGAGGAAGCTGGGTGTAGGCAATGTTGGGATAGGGAGGAAGCTGGGTGTTGGCAATGTTGGGATAGGGAGGAAGCTGGGTGTTGGCAATGTTGGGATAAGGAGGAAGCTGGGTGTAAACGAATGGTGGGATAGGGAGGAAGCTGGGTGTAAACCAATGTTGGGATAGGGAGGAAGCTGGGTGTAGGCAATGTTGGGATAGGGAGGAAGCTGGGTGTAGGCAATGTTGGGATAGGGAGGAAGCTGGGTGTTGGCAATGTTGGGATAGGGAGGAAGCTGGGTGTAGGCAATGTTGGGATAGGGAGGAAGCTGGGTGTTGGCAATGTTGGGATAGGGAGGAAGCTGGGTGTAGGCAATGTTGGGATAGGGAGGAAGCTGGGTGTAGACAATGTTGGGATAGGGAGGAAGCTGGGTGTAAACCAATGTTGGGATAGGGAGGAAGCTGGGTGTAGGCAATGTTGGGATAGGGAGGAAGCTGGGTGTAGGCAATGTTGGGATAGGGAGGAAGCTGGGTGTAGACAATGTTGGGATAGGGAGGAAGCTGGGTGTAAACCAATGTTGGGATAGGGAGGAAGCTGGGTGTAAACCAATGTTGGGATAGGGAGGAAGCTGGGTGTTGGCAATGTTGGGATAGGGAGGAAGCTGGGTGTAGGCAATGTTGGGATAGGGAGGAAGCTGGGTGTAGACAATGTTGGGATAGGGAGGAAGCTGGGTGTAGACCAGGGATGACGAATCTCGGCACCCCAGATGTTTTGGAACTACATTTCCCATGATGCTCCTCTACACTGCAGAGTGAATGAGCATCATGGGAAATGTAGTTCCAAAACATCTGGAGTGCCGAGGTTCTCCATCACTGGTCTAGACCAATAGTCAGGATAAAAAGGATGCTGGGTGTGGACCAATGTCAGTATGAGGGGGAGGCTTAGTGTATGGAATGTCAGGATAGGGAGGATACCGGGTGTAGAAGACTCTCAAGATACAATGCCTTGAAAAAGTTTTCATACCCCTTGAAATTTTACACATTTTGTCACGTTACAACTAAAAACGTAAATGTGTAGATAAAGTGTCACATAATTGTGAAGTGGAAGGAAAATGATAAATGATACAAATAAATATGTGAAAAGTGTGGGGGAGGGGCATTTGTATGGCGCCCCCCGGAGTCAGTACTTTGTAGAACCCCCTTTCTCTACAAGTCTTTTTGGGGGTGTCTCTACCAGCTTTGCACATCTAGAGAGGACATTTCTGCCCATTCTTCTTCTTTGTAAAATATCTCAAGCTCTGTCAGATTGGATGGAGAGCGTCTGTGATCAGCAATTTTCAAGTCTGGCCACAGATTCTCAATGGGATTTAGGTCTGGACTGTGACTGGGCCATTCTAACACATGAATATGCTTTGATGTAAACCATTCCATTGTAGCTCTGGCTGGATGTTTCGGGTCGTTGTCCTGCTGGAAGGGGAACCTCCGCCCCGGTCTCAAGTCTTCTGCCGACTCTAACAGGTTTTCTTCTAAGATTGTCCTGTATTTGTCTCCATCCATCTTCCCATCAACTCTGACCAGCTTCCCTGTCCCTGCTGAAGAAAACCATCCCCACCACATGATGCTGCCACCACCATGTCTCACGGTGGGGATGGTGTGTTCGGGGGATGGGCAGTGTTAGTTTCCCCCACACATAGCGTTTTGCTTTTAGGCCATAAAGTAGAATTTTGGTCTCATCTGACCAGATCACCTTCTTCCACATGTTTGCTGCCCCCTCCCCCACATGGCTTCTCACAAACTACAAACAGGACTTCTTATGACTTTCTTTCTCCAATGTCTTTCTTCTTGTCACTCTTCCATAAAGGGCAGATTTGTGGAGAGACGACTAATAGTTGTCCTGTGGACAGATTCTCCCCCCTGAGCTGTGGATCTCTGCAGCTCCTCCAGAGTTACCATGGACCTCTTGGCTCTTCTCTGATGAATGCTCTCCTTGCCCGGCCCGGTCAGTTTAGGTGGACGGCCGTGTCTTGGTAGGTTTGCGGTTGTACCCATACTCTTTCCATTTTCCGATGATGGATTGAACAGAGCTCCGTGAGATGGTCAAAGCTTGGGAGATTTTATTATAACCCAACCCTGCTTTATACTTCTCCACAACTTCATCCCTGACCTGTCTGGTGTGTTCCTTGGCCTTCATGATGCTGTTTGTTCACTCAGGTTCTCTAACAAACCTCTGAGGGCTTCACAGAACAGCTGTATTTATACTGAGAATAAATGACACACAGGTGGACTCTATTTACTAATTAGGTGACTTCTGAAGGCAATTGGTTCCACTAGATTTTAGTTAGGGGTATCAGAGTAAAGGGGACGCCATACAAATGCCCCTCCCCCACACTTTTATTTGTATCATTTATCATTTTCCTTCCACTTCACAATTATGTGACACTTTATCTACACATTTACGTTTTTAGTTGTAATGTGACAAAATGTGTAAAATTTCAAGGGGTATGAAAACTTTTTCAAGGCTCTGTATCTTGAGAGTCTTCTACAACTCGTGATACATTAGTGTGATGGTCGGTGGGAAGAATTACCTCCTTATGGGGAGCTAAAAAGATCAATGGTGTCAGTGGGAACTTATCCAAGAGGCAGAAATTACCCAATGCTGAAGGAACCCCTACAACCTCTGGAGGGACCCCTACAACCTCTGGAGGGACCCCTACAACCTCTGGAGGGACCCCTACAACCTCTGGAGGAACCCCTACAACCTCTGGAGGAACCCCTACAACCTCTGGAGGGACCCCTACAACCTCTGGAGGGACCCCTACAACCTCTGGAGGAACCCCTACAACCTCTGGAGGAACCCCTACACCCTCTGGAGGAACCCCTACAACCTCTGGAGGAACCCCTACACCCTCTGGAGGAACCCCTACAACCTCTGGAGGAACCCCTACAACCTCTGGAGGGACCCCTACAACCTCTGGAGGAACCCTGGTTGAGAATCACTGATGTAGACCAAGACTGACCCAAAACAGAATCCTCCAAACACTTTCAATAGTTTCTCAAGGAGAGGAAATATTTGAGAATTCTCCACTGAAGCCGCACATTTGTGGTGTAGCACCCTGGAGTTTTGGCAGAGTTTTCTCTGCCAGGAATAAGCTACCTTGGCTAATTGTTAGGGGTCATTTGATTTCTCCCTAAGTCTGGCATGGTTGCACTTTTCTCTTGGTGGCCGTGTGTCTGGTGGCATTAGATATGAGAAGGGCAATGCAATGTCAGATTATGGGTATATGGGGTATCTCAGCCAATGGGCGGGGGTTTTCTTGAACCCCTTGGCCTGCTGGGAGCACCTATATATTTGGGTGGAGTCAGGTGATTGGTGTTCTGTGCCACCTGGACGGCTGTCTGGGTGGACATTTGTTGTATTGCCCAGGCTGCTAGACCAGAGTTTGGGCCTATCCCGGGTACATCTGGCTGCCAGGCTGTCTGAGGGCCTATCCAGAAGTAAGAGAGCAGCGCAGGGTTGGGATTGCGGCTTGCAGTCCAATCAGAAGTGACGATTCTGCCGGCCGGAGAAGTTGATGTGGTCGGAGGTAGAGGAGAAGCTGTCACCACTAAGGGACCGTCCACCTTATTACCAGGGACCACAGGGAGGAACTGAAGCAAATACCGGATTCTCACCAACCGGGGAAGATGAAGAATAGGGAAACTTCAGCAAGTATCAAGCCAGGGACCCAACCAGCGGTGGAGACCCTTGCAGAGCAACCTTGTGTGCCAAGCCAGGGACCCAACCAGCGGTGGAGACCCTTGCAGAGCAGCCTTGTGTGCCAAGCCAGGGACCCAACCAGCGGAGGTGACGCTTGCAGAGCAGCCTTGTGTGCCAAGCCAGGGACCCAACCAGCGGAGGTGACCCTTGCAGAGCAGCCTTGTGTGCCAAGCCAGGGACCCAACCAGCGGAGGTGACCCTTGCAGAGCAGCCTTGTGTGCCAAGCCAGGGACCCAACCAGCGGAGGTGACCCTTGCAGAGCAGCCTTGTGTGCCAAGCCAGGGACCCAACCAGCGGTGGAGACCCTTGCAGAGCAGCCTTGTGTGCCAAGCCAGGGACCCAACCAGCGGAGGTGACGCTTGCAGAGCAGCCTTGTGTGCCAAGCCAGGGACCCAACCAGCGGAGGTGACCCTTGCAGAGCAGCCTTGTGTGCCAAGCCAGGGACCCAACCAGCGGAGGTGACCCTTGCAGAGCAGCCTTGTGTGCCAAGCCAGGGACCCAACCAGTGGAGGTGACCCTTGCAGAGCAGCCTTGTGTGCCAAGCCAGGGACCCAACCAGTGGAGGTGACCCTTGCAGAGCAGCCTTGTGTGCCAAGCCAGGGACCCAACCAGCGGAGGTGACCCTTGCAGAGCAGCCTTGTGTGCCAAGCTAGGGACCCAACCAGCGGAGGTGACCCTTGCAGAGCAGCCTTGTGTGCCAAGCCAGGGACCCAACCAGTGGAGGTGACGCTTGCAGAGCAACCTTGTGTGCCAAGCCAGGGACCCAACCAGCGGAGGTGACCCTTGCAGAGCAGCCTTGTGTGCCAAGCTAGGGACCCAACCAGCGGAGGTGACCCTTGCGGAGCAGCCTTGTATGCCAAGCCAGGGACCCAACCACCGGAGGTGACGCTTGCGGAGCAGCCTTGTATGCCAAGCCAGGGACCCAACCAGCGGAGGTGACCCTTGCGGAGCAGCCTTGTGTGCCAAGCTAGGGACCCAACCAGCGGAGGTGACCCTTGCAGAGCAGCCTTGTGTGCCAAGCCAGGGACCCAACCAGCGGAGGTGACGCTTGCGGAGCAACCTTGTGTGCCAAGCCAGGGACCCAACCAGCGGAGGTGACCCTTGCGGAGCAGCCTTGTGTGCCAAGCCAGGGACCCAACCAGCGGAGGTGACCCTTGCAGAGCAGCCTTGTGTGCCAAGCCAGGGACCCAACCAGCGGAGGTGACCCTTGCAGAGCAGCCTTGTGTGCCAAGCCAGGGACCCAACCAGTGGAGGTGACCCTTGCAGAGCAGCCTTGTGTGCCAAGCCAGGGACCCAACCAGTGGAGGTGACCCTTGCAGAGCAACCTTGTGTGCCAAGCCAGGGACCCAACCAGCGGAGGTGACCCTTGCAGAGCAGCCTTGTGTGCCAAGCCAGGGACCCAACCAGCGGAGGTGACGCTTGCAGAGCAACCTTGTGTGCCAAGCCAGGGACCCAACCAGCGGAGGTGACCCTTGCAGAGCAGCCTTGTGTGCCAAGCTAGGGACCCAACCAGCGGAGGTGACCCTTGCAGAGCAGCCTTGTGTGCCAAGCCAGGGACCCAACCAGTGGAGGTGACGCTTGCAGAGCAACCTTGTGTGCCAAGCCAGGGACCCAACCAGCGGAGGTGACCCTTGCAGAGCAGCCTTGTGTGCCAAGCTAGGGACCCAACCAGCGGAGGTGACTCTTGCGGAGCAGCCTTGTATGCCAAGCCAGGGACCCAACCAGCGGAGGTGACCCTTGCGGAGCAGCCTTGTGTGCCAAGCTAGGGACCCAACCAGCGGAGGTGACCCTTGCGGAGCAGCCTTGTGTGCCAAGCTAGGGACCCAACCAGCGGAGGTGACCCTTGCGGAGCAGCCTTGTGTGCCAAGCCAGGGACCCAACCAGCGGAGGTGACCCTTGCGGAGCAGCCTTGTGTGCCAAGCCAGGGACCCAACCAGCGGAGGTGACCCTTGCGGAGCAGCCTTGTGTGCCAAGCCAGGGACCCAACCAGCGGAGGTGATGCTTGCAGAGCAACCTTGTGTGCCAAGCCAGGGACCCAACCAGCGGAGGTGACCCTTGCAGAGCAGCCTTGTGTGCCAAGCCAGGGACCCAACCAGCGGAGGTGACCCTTGCAGAGCAGCCTTGTGTGCCAAGCCAGGGACCCAACCAGTGGAGGTGACCCTTGCAGAGCAGCCTTGTGTGCCAAGCCAGGGACCCAACCAGCGGAGGTGACGCTTGCAGAGCAACCTTGTGTGCCAAGCCAGGGACCCAACCAGCGGAGGTGACCCTTGCAGAGCAGCCTTGTGTGCCAAGCTAGGGACCCAACCAGCGGAGGTGACCCTTGCGGAGCAGCCTTGTATGCCAAGCCAGGGACCCAACCACCGGAGGTGACGCTTGCGGAGCAGCCTTGTATGCCAAGCCAGGGACCCAACCACCGGAGGTGACGCTTGCGGAGCAGCCTTGTGTGCCAAGCTAGGGACCCAACCAGCGGAGGTGACCCTTGCGGAGCAGCCTTGTGTGGCAAGCTAGGGACCCAACCAGCGGAGGTGACCCTTGCGGAGCAGCCTTGTGTTCCAAGCCAGGGACCCAACCAGCGGAGGTGACCCTTGCGGAGCAGCCTTGTGTGCCAAGCCAGGGACCCAACCAGCGGAGGTGACCCTTGCAGAGCAACCTTGTGTGCCAAGCCAGGGACCCAACCAGTGGAAGTGACCCTTGCGGAGCAGCCTTGTGTGTCAAGCCAGGGACCCAACCAGCGGAGGTGACGCTTGTGGAGCAGCCTTGTGTGCCAAGCCCGGGACCCAACCAGTGGAGGTGACCCTTGCGGAGCAGCCTTGTGTGCCAAGCCAGGGACACAACCAGCGGAGGTGACCCTTGCAGAGCAACCTTGTGTGCAAAGCCCGGGACCCAACCAGTGGAGGTGACCCTTGCGGAGCAACCTTGTGTGCCAAGCCCGGGACCCAACCAGCGGAGGTGACCCTTGCGGAGCAGCCTTGTGTGTCAAGCCAGGGACCCAACCAGCGGAGGTGACGCTTGCGGAGCAGCCTTGTGTGTCAAGCCAGGGACCCAACCAGCGGAGGTGACGCTTGCGGAGCAGCCTTGTGTGCCAAGCCCGGGACCCAACCAGCGGAGGTGACCCTTGCGGAGCAGCCTTGTGTGCCAAGCCCGGGACCCAACCAGTGGAGGTGACCCTTGCGGAGCAGCCTTGTGTGCCAAGCCAGGGACACAACCAGCGGAGGTGACCCTTGCAGAGCAACCTTGTGTGCAAAGCCCGGGACCCAACCAGTGGAGGTGACCCTTGCGGAGCAACCTTGTGTGCCAAGCCCGGGACCCAACCAGTGGAGGTGACCCTTGCAGAGCAGCCTTGTGTGTCAAGCCAGGGACCCAACCAGCGGAGGTGACGCTTGCGGAGCAGCCTTGTGTGTCAAGCCAGGGACCCAACCAGCGGAGGTGACGCTTGCGGAGCAGCCTTGTGTGCCAAGCCCGGGACCCAACCAGCGGAGGTGACCCTTGTGGAGCAGCCTTGTGTGCCAAGCCCGGGACCCAACCAGTGGAGGTGACCCTTGCAGAGCAACCTTGTGTGCCAAGCCAGGGACCCAACCAGTGGAGGTGACCCTTGCGGAGCAACCTTGTGTGCCAAGCCAGGGACCCAACCAGCGGAGGTGACCCTTGCAGAGCAGCCTTGTGTGCCAAGCCCGGGACCCAACCAGCGGAGGTGACCCTTGCAGAGCAGCCTTGTGTGCCAAGCCAGGGACACAACCAGCGGAGGTGACCCTTGCAGAGCAACCTTGTGTGCCAAGCCAGGGACCCAACCAGTGGAGGTGACCCTTGCGGAGCAACCTTGTGTGCCAAGCCAGGGACCCAACCAGCGGAGGTGACCCTTGCAGAGCAGCCTTGTGTGCCAAGCCAGGGACCCAACCAGTGGAGGTGACCCTTGCAGAGCAGCCTTGTGTGCCAAGCCAGGGACCCAACCAGCGGAGATGACCCTTGCAGAGCAGCCTTGTGTGCAAAGCCAGGGACCCAACCAGTGGAGGTGACCCTTGCAGAGCAGCCTTGTGTGCCAAGCCAGGGACCCAACCAGTGGAGGTGACCCTTGCAGAGCAGCCTTGTGTGCCAAGCCAGGGACCCAACCAGTGGAGGTGACCCTTGCAGAGCAGCCTTGTGTGCCAAGCCAGGGACCCAACCAGCGGAGGTGACCCTTGCGGAGCAGCCTTGTGTGCCAAGCCAGGGATCCAACCAGTGGAGGTGACCCTTGCAGAGCAGCCTTGTGTGCCAAGCCAGGGACCCAACCAGTGGAGGTGACGCTTGCAGAGCAGCCTTGTGTGCCAAGCCAGGGACCCAACCAGCGGAGGTGACCCTTGCGGAGCAGCCTTGTGTGCCAAGCCAGGGACCCAACCAGCAGAGGTGACCCTTGCAGAGCAGCCTTGTGTGCCAAGCCAGGGACCCAGCAGACCAGTGAGGTGACACTTGAGAAGTATCTGGAGTGCCAAGCCAGGGACCCAGCAGAGAAGCGGAGGTGACACTTGAGGAAGATACTCAGTGAAGATTGGAGGAGCTCACGGGATTCAGTGACAGTGATCAGCCGGTCTAGTGAGAGAGAGACCGGGAGCTCAGTGGGTTGAAGAACTACAAGAAGTGAAAGGAACCGTTATACTTTGGGTTAGAAACTGTTAAAGACTGTTTCCACAGGAGACAGCATTCTTACACATGTAGACGTGGTGTCTTGCTGGATGCCTTTCCCTGAATGGCTGTCCCCTTACTGAAGTCTCGGAGTCTGCCAATTAATCTTGCAACTACCTAAGGGTGTCCTAGCTCTAACCCTCTCTCCCAAAGTTCTGTTAAGAGAAATAAAATCTATTTTGCATTCAAGAAGTGTCTGGTGCCCAATGAATCTACTTGCATTGCACCCACCGTGCCTCACAACCCACCATATACAGAAGGATGGCTATCTCTGGCCCTGGAGGTTCTCATTAGACTGAAGGAGGCCTGGGACCTTGCTACAATCGTAAGAGACAAGCAGCTACATTTTCGTGGTCCTCGGTGTTCCGCTCACAATATCACATGTGAATATTCAGTGACTGTACACCCCACCTAACCTCTGTGTACCTCCAGACCACCCTCTTACCTACTAGACATTGCCTCCCATACGTCAGTGTAAGACTTCTCACCTTACCTACCTCATGGGCCATAACTCACCTCTGTAAATACCGGAGAGAGGCTTGGAGAAGCCGGAGGTGCTGTTGGGAAGGTGGATAATATTGTTGGGTTGACCACCAGTCTGGAGGAAGCAGTAGAACCTAGAAGAGATGTAAACATTGTCAGCAGCTAGCAGACAACCTCCCCATCGAGGCCTGATGGCTCCATGAAGAGCACGGGATCGTCAAGGAGGGATAGGCCACAGCTGCTGGAGGACCCCTTCATCTAAACTCAGTAGTGGGTGATATACAGTATATGGGGTGAGGGGGGCAAGGCGGGCAGAAGTTGGTCTCAACCTTATTTTGAATGTGATTTTTTTTTTTTTGCATTCTATTTTAACGGCAGCAACTGTCTGAGGACCATGAGATGATTCAACTTGGTTGCTGTGGATTAAGAATTGGAACTACTCTTTAGAATAAGGCCATTAGATGAGAAACCCGAGGATGGGAACCCAAAATCACATGACTAAAAATCAAGACCAGCCAACCGTTCCTGGCAGTGAGGCTGGCTGACTGCATCTGTATTGGGCAAATTGTGGGCAAGGAAGTCCTGTACGGATTATTTCTGCTCATAGTTCATTTATCAGGATGAGCTTCAACAGAACGTTTATCGGAGGAGCTCAGGACTGATATACACTATAGACACTATAGACGCTGCCATTGGGATGATGGAATAAGGAGATCTGGGCAGCAGGAAGATGAGGAGGTCAGCACTCCCGCCTTAGAGCTCCACTATGAAACTCATCCAAGACCTTCATGTCCTCTGCAGAACCTCCTCCTAAAGCATGATGTCCTTCAGGTGTCTGCTGCTATCCTTGTGACTGTGCCATTGATTCGTTTTCCCAGTCGCCTTCCTGGACAGCATATGAGAGATAGAGACCCCTCCCACCAGGACAAAGACCCCTCCCACCAGGGCAAAGACCCCTCCCAACCAGGACAAAGACCCCTTCCACCAGGACAAAGACCCCTCCCAACCAGGGCAAAGACCCCTCCCAACCAGGACAAAGACCCCTCCCACCAGGACAAAGACCCCTACCACCAGGACAAAGACCCCTTCCACCAGGACAAAGACCCCTCCCAACCAGGGCAAAGACCCCTCCCAACCAGGACAAAGACCCCTCCCACCAGGGCAAAGACCCCTCCCAACCAGGACAAAGACCCCTTCCACCAGGACAAAGACCCCTCCCAACCAGGGCAAAGACCCCTCCCAACCAGGACAAAGACCCCTCCCACCAGGACAAAGACCCCTACCACCAGGACAAAGACCCCTTCCACCAGGACAAAGACCCCTCCCAACCAGGACAAAGACCCCTTCCACCAGGACAAAGACCCCTTCCACCAGGACAAAGACCCCTCCCACCAGGGCAAAGACCCCCTACCACCTGGACAAAGACCCCTCCCAACCAGGGCAAAGACCCCTCCCACCAGGACAAAGACCCCTTCCACCAGGGCAAAGACCCCTCCCATCCAGGACAAAGACCCCTTCCACCAGGACAAAGACCCCTCCCACCAGGGCAAAGACCCCCTACCACCTGGACAAAGACCCCTCCCAACCAGGGCAAAGACCCCTCCCACCAGGACAAAGACCCCTACCACCAGGACAAAGACCCCTCCCAACCAGGGCAAAGACCCCTCCCACCAGGGCAAAGACCCCTCCCACCAAGACAAAGACCCCACCCACCAGGGCAAAGACCCCTCCCAACCAGGGCAAAGACCCCTCCCAACCAGGGCAAAGACCCCTCCCACCAGGGCAAAGACCCCTCCCACCAAGACAAAGACCCCTCCCACCAGGGCAAAGACCCCTCCCAACCAGGACAAAGACCCCTCCCACCAGGACAAAGACCCCTCCCAACCAGGACAAAGACCCCTCCCACCAGGACAGGTCATATGTTAAAAAGAGGTTCTTCCAACAATCGCCTCAATTTTTTGTGACTCCTCCATCAAGAGGCAATGCGTTGTGTAGAATGGGAGAGCTCTGTCTTTAGTTGCCGGCCATCCCTTTTACCCACTGTACTGCAGTCGGTTTGTAGTCTACCCAACTATCTTGCCCCCAGGACACCTTCTCAATATGGGTATTAGGAGGTATAGCTCCCCTCCTTCTTGGGCGCACGCTGAGGGCCATATCTGGAGGAGACTCACCCTTGACACGGACATCCATGGGACATGAAAGAAGCGGGAACAGACCATAGAGTAAGGAACCTCGGCATTCCCTCCCTATACGGCTCTACTTGTTCTATTTTATTCTGTTCTAGTATTCTCCATTCTATTATTTTATTCTATTTTATTTTATACTCTATATTTTCAAATTCATTTTTGAATTCAAATAATTTCGAATGGATTTGAAAATAACGAACATATAAAACGAATCCGAATATATAAAACTAATTGTGACAACGTAACGAAAATGATGAAATAAAATGATTAACTTAATGAACGAACCTAAAACAAAATTTCCTTTGTGCACATCTCTATTGTAGATGCTCATTGAGCTCCAACCCAACATGAATGTCACCATTTGGCTTTGGTATGATACTAAAGAGTCACCAGTAGTAAAGGTGGCTCTATCACCCAGAAGTACCATTCTAAGCCCTTGTACACACGGTCGGAGATTCCGACAGAAAAAGTCAGATAGGACCGTGTTGTCGGATAATCCAACCGTGTGTGGGGCTTCATCTGACTGTTTCCGTCCGAATATCCAAACAACAAATTACGAACGATGGGATTTTCCGACAACTTTGTCCGACCGTGTGTATGCAACACCAGTTTCAGACAAAATCAGTCGGACAAAATCCAATGGATTTTGTTGTCGGAATCTCCGACCCGTGTGTACAAGGGCTAAGACTCTGTAACCGTCCTTCATGTCAGTCGGTGGCGGTCACACCCCTCATGTGGGCAGAACCTACGCTGGCCTAACCTGAGTTCATCCATGTCCCAATCTGCACCAAGATGAGTGAAGAACTATCCTGACATTGATCCACACCCAATATCCTCCCTATCCTCACATTGGTCCACACCCAATATCCTCCCTATCCTCACATTGATCTACACCCAGCATCTTCCCTTTCCTCACATTGGTCCACACCAAGCATCTTCCCTATCCTCACATTGTTCTACACCCAGCATCTTCCCTATCCTCACATTGTTCTACACCCAGCATCTTGCCTATCCTCACATTGTTCTACACCCAGCATCTTCCCTATCCTCACATTGATCTACACCAAGCATCTTCCCTATCCTCACATTGATCTACACCAAGCATCTTCCCTATCCTCACATTGGTCCACACCCAGCATCTTCCCAATCCTCACATTGGTCCACACCCAGCATCTTCCCTATCCTCACATTGTTCTACACCCAGCATCTTCCCAATCCTCACATTGGTCCACACCCAGCATCTTCCCTATCCTCACATTGGTCCACACCCAGCATCTTCCCTATCCTCACATTGATCTACACCCAGCATCTTCCCTATCCTCACATTGGTCCACACCAAGCATCTTCCCTATCCTCACATTGTTCTACACCCAGCATCTTCCCTATCCTCACATTGATCTACACCCAGCATCTTCCCTATCCTCACATTGGTCCACACCCAGCATCTTCCCTATCCTCACATTGTTCTACACCCAGCATCTTCCTTATCCTCACATTGTTCTACACCCAGCATCTTCCCTATCCTGACATTGATCTACACCCAGCATCTTCCCTATCCTGACATTGGTCCACACCCAGCATCTTCCCTATCCTCACATTGTTCTACACCCAGCATCTTCCCTATCCTCACATTGGTCCACACCCAGCATCTTCCCTATCCTCACATTGTTCTACACCCAGCATCTTCCCTATCCTCACATTGGTCCACACCCAGCATCTTCCCTATCCTCACATTGGTCCACACCAAGCATCTTCCCTATCCTCACATTGATCCACACCGAGCATCTTCCCTATCCTCACATTGGTCCACACCAAGCATCTTCCCTATCCTCACATTGATCCACACCCTATATCCCCCCTATCCTCACATTGATCTACACCCAGCATCTTCCCTATTCTCACATTGGTCCACACCCAGCATCTTCCCTATCCTCACATTGGTCTACACCCAGCATCTTCCCTATCCTGACATTGATCCACACCCAATATCCCCCCTATCCTCACATTGGTCCACACCAAGCATCTTCCCTATCCTGACATTGGTCCACACCCAGCATCTTCCCTATCCTCACATTGGTCCACACCAAGCATCTTCCCTATCCTGACATTGGTCTACACCCAGCATCTTCCCTAGCCTCACATTGGTCCACACCCAGCATCTTCCCTAACCTCACATTGATCTACACCCAGCATCTTCCCTATCCTCACATTGATCTACACCCAGCATCTTCCCTATCCTCACATTGGTCCACACCAAGCATCTTCCCTATCCTCACATTGGTCTACACCCAGCATCTTCCCTATCCTGACATTGATCTACACCCAGCATCTTCCCTATCCTCATATTGGTCTACACCCAGCATCTTCCCTATCCTCACATTGGTCCACACCCAGCATCTTCCCTATCCTCACATTGATCTACACCCAGCATCTTCCCTATCCTCACATTGGTCTACACCCAGCATCTTCCCTATCCTGACATTGGTCCACACCCAGCATCTTCCCTATCCTCACATTGGTCTACACCCAGCATCTTCCCTATCCTCACATTGATCTACACCCAGCATCTTCCCTATCCTCACATTGGTCCACACCCAGCATCTTCCCTATCCTCACATTGGTCCACACCCAGCATCTTCCCTATCCTCATATTGGTCTACACCCAGCATCTTCCCTATCCTCACATTGGTCTACACCCAGCATCTTCCCTATCCTCACATTGGTCTACACCCAGCATCTTCCCTATCCTCACATTGATCCACACCAAGCATCTTCCCTATCCTCACATTGGTCTACACCCAGCATCTTCCCTGTCCTCACATTGGTCCACACCAAGCATCTTCCCTATCCTCACATTGGTCTACACCCAGCATCTTCCCTATCCTCACATTGGTCTACACCCAGCATCTTCCCTATCCTCACATTGATCCACACCAAGCATCTTCCCTATCCTCACATTGGTCTACACCCAGCATCTTCCCTATCCTCACATTGGTCCACACCAAGCATCTTCCCTATCCTCACATTGATCCACACCAAGCATCTTCCCTATCCTCACATTGGTCTACACCCAGCATCTTCCCTATCCTCACATTGGTCCACACCCAGCATCTTCCCTATCCTCACATTGATCTACACCCAGCATCTTCCCTATCCTCACATTGATCTACACCCAGCATCTTCCCTATCCTCACATTGGTCTACACCCAGCATCTTCCCTATCCTGACATTGGTCCACACCCAGCATCTTCCCTATCCTCACATTGATCTACACCCAGCATCTTCCCTATCCTCACATTGGTCTACACCCAGCATCTTCCCTATCCTCACATTGTTCTACACCCAGCATCTTCCCTATCCTCACATTGATCTACACCCAGCATCTTCCCTATCCTCACATTGGTCCACACCCAGCATCTTCCCTATCCTCACATTGGTCCACACCCAGCATCTTCCCTATCCTCATATTGGTCTACACCCAGCATCTTCCCTATCCTCACATTGTTCTACACCCAGCATCTTCCCTATCCTCACATTGGTCCACACCCAGCATCTTCCCTATCCTCATATTGGTCTACACCCAGCATCTTCCCTATCCTCACATTGGTCCACACCAAGCATCTTCCCTATCCTCACATTGGTCTACACCCAGCATCTTCCCTATCCTCACATTGGTCCACACCCAGCATCTTCCCTATCCTCACATTGGTCTACACCCAGCATCTTCCCTATCCTCACATTGATCCACACCAAGCATCTTCCCTATCCTCACATTGGTCTACACCCAGCATCTTCCCTATCCTGACATTGGTCCACACCCAGCATCTTCCCTATCCTCACATTGATCTACACCCAGCATCTTCCCTATCCTCACATTGGTCTACACCCAGCATCTTCCCTATCCTCACATTGTTCTACACCCAGCATCTTCCCTATCCTCACATTGATCTACACCCAGCATCTTCCCTATCCTCACATTGGTCCACACCCAGCATCTTCCCTATCCTCACATTGGTCCACACCCAGCATCTTCCCTATCCTCATATTGGTCTACACCCAGCATCTTCCCTATCCTCACATTGGTCCACACCAAGCATCTTCCCTATCCTCACATTGGTCTACACCCAGCATCTTCCCTATCCTCACATTGGTCTACACCCAGCATCTTCCCTATCCTCACATTGATCCACACCCAGCATCTTCCCTATCCTCACATTGGTCTACACCCAGCATCTTCCCTATCCTCACATTGGTCTACACCCAGCATCTTCCCTATCCTCACATTGATCCACACCAAGCATCTTCCCTATCCTCACATTGGTCTACACCCAGCATCTTCCCTATCCTCACATTGATCCACACCAAGCATCTTCCCTATCCTCACATTGGTCTACACCCAGCATCTTCCCTATCCTCACATTGGTCTACACCCAGCATCTTCCCTATCCTCACATTGATCCACACCAAGCATCTTCCCTATCCTCACATTGGTCTACACCCAGCATCTTCCCTATCCTCACATTGATCTACACCCAGCATCTTCCCTATCCTCACATTGGTCCACACCAAGCATCTTCCCTATCCTCACATTGGTCCACACCCAGCATCTTCCCTATCCTCACATTGATCTACACCAAGCATCTTCCCTATCCTCACATTGGTCCACACCCAGCATCTTCCCTATCCTCACATTGGTCTACACCCAGCATCTTCCCTATCCTCACATTGATCCACACCAAGCATCTTCCCTATCCTCACATTGGTCCACACCCAGCATCTTCCCTATCCTCACATTGATCTACACCAAGCATCTTCCCTATCCTCACATTGGTCCACACCCAGCATCTTCCCTATCCTCACATTGGTCTACACCCAGCATCTTCCCTATCCTCACATTGATCCACACCAAGCATCTTCCCTATCCTCACATTGGTCCACACCCAGCATCTTCCCTATCCTCACATTGGTCTACACCCAGCATCTTCCCTATCCTGACATTGGTCCACACCCAGCATCTTCCCTATCCTCACATTGATCTACACCCAGCATCTTCCCTATCCTCACATTGGTCTACACCCAGCATCTTCCCTATCCTCACATTGTTCTACACCCAGCATCTTCCCTATCCTCACATTGATCTACACCCAGCATCTTCCCTATCCTCACATTGGTCCACACCCAGCATCTTCCCTATCCTCACATTGGTCCACACCCAGCATCTTCCCTATCCTCATATTGGTCTACACCCAGCATCTTCCCTATCCTCACATTGGTCCACACCAAGCATCTTCCCTATCCTCACATTGGTCTACACCCAGCATCTTCCCTATCCTCACATTGGTCTACACCCAGCATCTTCCCTATCCTCACATTGATCCACACCCAGCATCTTCCCTATCCTCACATTGGTCTACACCCAGCATCTTCCCTATCCTCACATTGGTCTACACCCAGCATCTTCCCTATCCTCACATTGATCCACACCAAGCATCTTCCCTATCCTCACATTGGTCTACACCCAGCATCTTCCCTATCCTCACATTGATCCACACCAAGCATCTTCCCTATCCTCACATTGGTCTACACCCAGCATCTTCCCTATCCTCACATTGGTCTACACCCAGCATCTTCCCTATCCTCACATTGATCCACACCAAGCATCTTCCCTATCCTCACATTGGTCTACACCCAGCATCTTCCCTATCCTCACATTGATCTACACCCAGCATCTTCCCTATCCTCACATTGGTCCACACCAAGCATCTTCCCTATCCTCACATTGGTCTACACCCAGCATCTTCCCTATCCTGACATTGATCTACACCCAGCATCTTCCCTATCCTCATATTAGTCTATACCAAGCATCTTCCCTATCCTCACATTGGTCCACACCCAGCATCTTCCTTATCCTCATATTGGTCTACACCCAGCATCTTCCCTATCCTCACATTGGTCTACACCCAGCATCTTCCCTATCCTCACATTGGTCCACACCCAGCATCTTCCCTATCCTCACATTGGTCCACACCCAGCATCTTCCCTATCCTCATATTGGTCTACACCCAGCATCTTCCCTATCCTCACATTGGTCCACACCCAGCATCTTCCCTATCCTCACATTGGTCTACACCCAGCATCTTCCCTATCCTCACATTGGTCTACACCCAGCATCATCCCTATCCTCACATTGGTCCACACCAAGCATCTTCCCTATCCTGACATTGGTCTACACCCAGCATCTTCCCTATCCTCACATTGGTCCACACCCAGCATCTTCCCTATCCTCACATTGGTCCACACCAAGCATCTTCCCTATCCTCACATTGGTCTACACCCAGCATCTTCCCTATCCTCACATTGGTCTACACCCAGCATCTTCCCTATCCTCACATTGATCCACACCAAGCATCTTCCCTATCCTCACATTGGTCTACACCCAGCATCTTCCCTATCCTCACATTGGTCCACACCCAGCATCTTCCCTATCCTGACATTGGTCCACACCAAGCATCTTCCCTATCCTCACATTGGTCCACACCCAGCATCTTCCTTATCCTCATATTGGTCCACCCCCAGCATCTTCCCTATCCTCACATTGGTCTACACCCAGCATCTTCCCTATCCTGACATTGGTCCACACCCAGCATCTTCCCTATCCTCACATTGATCTACACCCAGCATCTTCCCTATCCTCACATTGGTCTACACCCAGCATCTTCCCTATCCTGACATTGGTCCACACCCAGCATCTTCCCTATCCTGACATTGGTCCACACCCAGCATCTTCCCTATCCTCATATTGGTCTACACCCAGCATCTTCCCTATCCTCACATTGGTCCACACCCAGCATCTTCCCTATCCTCACATTGGTCTACACCCAGCATCTTCCCTATCCTGACATTGGTCCACACCCAGCATCTTCCCTATCCTCACATTGATCTACACCCAGCATCTTCCCTATCCTCACATTGGTCCACACCCAATATCCCCCCTATCCTCACATTGGTCTACACCCAATATCCTCCCTATCCTCACATTGGTCCACACCCAGCATCTTCCCTATCCTCACATTGGTCTACACCCAGCATCTTCCCTATCCTGACATTGGTCCACACCCAGCATCTTCCCTATCCTCACATTGATCTACACCCAGCATCTTCCCTATCCTGACATTGGTCTACACCCAGCATCTTCCCTATCCTGACATTGATCTACACCCAGCATCTTCCCTATCCTCACATTGGTCCACACCCAATATCCCCCCTATCCTCACATTGGTCTACACCCAATATCCTCCCTATCCTCACATTGGTCCACACCCAGCATCTTCCCTATCCTCACATTGGTCTACACCCAGCATCTTCCCTATCCTGACATTGGTCCACACCCAGCATCTTCCCTATCCTCACATTGATCTACACCCAGCATCTTCCCTATCCTCACATTGGTCTACACCCAGCATCTTCCCTATCCTGACATTGGTCTACACCCAGCATCTTCCCTATCCTGACATTGATCTACACCCAGCATCTTCCCTATCCTCACATTGGTCTACACCCAATATCCTCCCTATCCTCACATTGGTCTACACCCAGCATCTTCCCTATCCTCACATTGATCTACACCCAGCATCTTCCCTATCCTGACATTGGTCTACACCCAGCATCTTCCCTATCCTCACATTGATCTACACCCAGCATCTTCCCTATCCTCATATTGGTCTACACCCAGCATCTTCCCTATCCTCACATTGGTCCACACCCAGCATCTTCCCTATCCTCACATTGGTCTACACCCAGCATCTTCCCTATCCTCACATTGGTCTACACCCAGCATCTTCCCTATCCTGACATTGGTCTACACCAAGCATCTTCCCTATCCTGACATTGGTCTACACCCAGCATCTTCCCTATCCTGACATTGGTCTACACCAAGCATCTTCTCTATCCTCACATTGGTCCACACCCAGCATCTTCCCTATCCTGACATTGGTCTACACCCAGCATCTTCCCTATCCTGACATTGGTCTACACCCAGCATCTTCTCTATCCTCACATTGGTCTACACCCAATATCCTCCCTATCCTCACATTGGTCCACACCCAGCATTTTCCCTATCCTCACATTGGTCCACACCCAATGCCCCCCCTATCCTCACATTGGTCCACACCAAGCATCTTCCCTATCCTGACATTGGTCCACACCCAGCATCCTCCCTATCCTCACATTGGTCTACACCCAGCATCTTCCCTATCCTCACATTGGTCCACACCCAGCATCTTCCCTATCCTCGCATTGGTCCACACCCAGCATCTTCCCTATCCTCACATTGGTCCACACCCAGCATCTTCCCTATCCTGACATTGGTCTACACCCAGCATCTTCCCTATCCTCACATTGGTCCACACCCAGCATCTTCCCTATCCTCACATTGGTCCACACCCAGCATCTTCCCTATCCTCGCATTGGTCCACACCCAGCATCTTCCCTATCCTCACATTGGTCCACACCCAGCATCTTCCCTATCCTGACATTGGTCCACACCCAGCATCTTCCCTATCCTCACATTGGTCCACACCCAGCATCTTCCCTATCCTCACATTGGTCCACACCCAGCATCTTCCCTATCCTCACATTGGTCCACACCCAGCATCTTCCCTATCCTCACATTGGTCTACACCCAGCATCTTCCCTATCCTGACATTGGTCTACACCCAGCATCTTCCCTATCCTCACATTGGTCCACACCCAGAATCTTCCCTAACCTGACATTGGTCTACACCAAGCATCTTCTCTATCCTCACATTGGTCCACACCCAGCATCTTCCCTATCCTGACATTGGTCTACACCCAGCATCTTCCCTATCCTGACATTGGTCTACACCCAGCATCTTCTCTATCCTCACATTGGTCTACACCCAATATCCTCCCTATCCTCACATTGGTCCACACCCAGCATTTTCCCTATCCTCACATTGGTCCACACCCAATGCCCCCCCTATCCTCACATTGGTCCACACCAAGCATCTTCCCTATCCTGACATTGGTCCACACCCAGCATCCTCCCTATCCTCACATTGGTCTACACCCAGCATCTTCCCTATCCTCACATTGGTCCACACCCAGCATCTTCCCTATCCTCGCATTGGTCCACACCCAGCATCTTCCCTATCCTCACATTGGTCCACACCCAGCATCTTCCCTATCCTGACATTGGTCTACACCCAGCATCTTCCCTATCCTCACATTGGTCCACACCCAGCATCTTCCCTATCCTCACATTGGTCCACACCCAGCATCTTCCCTATCCTCGCATTGGTCCACACCCAGCATCTTCCCTATCCTCACATTGGTCCACACCCAGCATCTTCCCTATCCTCACATTGGTCCACACCCAGCATCTTCCCTATCCTCACATTGGTCCACACCCAGCATCTTCCCTATCCTCACATTGGTCCACACCCAGCATCTTCCCTATCCTCACATTGGTCCACACCCAGCATCTTCCCTATCCTCACATTGGTCCACACCCAGCATCTTCCCTATCCTCACATTGGTCTACACCCAGCATCTTCCCTATCCTGACATTGGTCTACACCCAGCATCTTCCCTATCCTCATATTGGTCCACACCCAGCATCTTCCCTATCCTCGCATTGGTCCACACCCAGCATCTTCCCTATCCTCACATTGGTCCACACTCAGCATCTTCCCTATCCTGACATTGGTCCACACCCAGCATCTTCCCTATCCTCACATTGGTCCACACCCAGCATCTTCCCTATCCTCACATTGGTCCACACCCAGCATCTTCCCTATCCTCACATTGGTCTACACCCAGCATCTTCCCTATCCTGACATTGGTCTACACCCAGCATCTTCCCTATCCTCATATTGGTCCACACCCAGCATCTTCCCTATCCTCGCATTGGTCCACACCCAGCATCTTCCCTATCCTCACATTGGTCCACACTCAGCATCTTCCCTATCCTGACATTGGTCCACACCCAGCATCTTCCCTATCCTCACATTGGTCCACACCCAGCATCCTCCCTAGCCTCACATTGGTCCACACCCAGCATCCTCCCTATCCTCACATTGGTCCACACCCAGCATCTTTCCTATCCTCACATTGGTCCACACCCAGCATCTTCCCTATCCTCACATTGGTCTACACCCCTCCCAGGAGCGGCACATGTGGGCAGAACCTCTGCTGGCCTCACCTGTGTTGAGTGAAGAATTGACAAGGAGGATTCTGGGTACACAGGCGCTGGCACTGGTATGCATCTGGTGCCATCATGTATCCAATAAGCGACCCGGAAAATGTGGTATTTGGGAGGAGGAGAGATGAGCAGTCCAAGGAACCTAAAGAAGACACCAAGAATATGGATAAGTGCCGAGGCTGAAGCCTGGGGTCTAAGAGATTAGGTGCCCTACAAAACAGCCCCCTGGTGTCAATTCCATAGGTGTCCAGGTAAACAAACAACACCATACACACCTTTCTATTCTATAGGACTGCACAGTCATGGAGGGCAGCACAATACAAAGTGATTGGTGGGCCTGTAGTTAAAGCTGATGTTTAATCTGCTTATAGTTTGCCTTCCTCGGTCCACTGCCCACCTCCTTTCTCATCAACATGCCGATAACATTTTTTAAAAAGGCATTCAATAAAAGCAGAAAGGTTTTATTTTAGGTTCTGGTGTCATCACTGGGTTCCTGTACTTCTTTATGCAATGTAGGCAGATCATGGCTGGTGAGAGGGCACCGGCAGGGTGCTTAACATTGCTTCCTAAAAACATCACAGCACCCCCCCCGCCTCAGTACTCCTCTCTGATGGAAGCAATGGGCTGGGTCTTGGGAGGAGTTATATAAATGCCAATATGCCCTGGTGGGTGGGTGTCGGGGGGTGGGTGTTCATAGGCAGGCTGTATTTGCATGCAGACCTTCCCTGATGACCTTCTGGGGGCTGTTAGTGGTCCTTTATGCTCTCGGGTTGTAGTTTCTACCCCATATAAGCAGGTGTCTTCTGGATTCTCCTGTTTTTTTCCTGTGTTCTGTATCCATATTACAAGCCTGTCTAAGGTCTGCCTGCTGTGCCCGGCTCCTGTATTGTACCCCTTCTGTAGTACAACTTGCCCTTCCCTCTACCTGTACTTAGCTCTGCCTGCCCTGGTCACCACATGTTTATGGACCACTCCTGCTGATGGGCTAGATAGTTTGTGTTGGTCATCGGTGGTCAGGATGGGTTGCCGGAGGCAGAAATACACCCACTATTGGAATTCCTCTGGTTTTCAGGGAGTCCCTGTCTACACGTCCCCGGGTGTAATGTCCCCAAAATGATCTGCAGTTCGGGGGGGGGGGGGGGGGGTCTCTCATACCTCCTATGTCCAGACTGAAGCCCGATGTAACGTTTGGTGCTGAAGATACGTCAATGGGGATCCCGGAGGAGACCGCCTGCAGGGTGCAGATGAAGCTGTGGAGAGGAAGAAATGGATGGACATGAAATGTGACAGATGAACATTTCTCAGGTGATGGGTGACAGAAGCTCTGCGTTCCTCCTCTGACCTCCTTGGCTTGGTGAGAACACTGATGAAGTTCAATATAAAGCTGTCTGTGTTCTTGTAGTATTCCCAAGCGGCCATTCCTAACCAGGGAGAAGTCAGAGGTTGCTCAGAGTTTCTTGTTCTATGGCAGATTGACCTTCCATCTATTGGGGTCTGCATAGTTCTGTTGCTTAGGGTTCAGCTATGGCAGATTGCCCTTCCATCTATTGGGGTCTGGATAGTTCTGTTGCTTAGGATTCAGCTATGGCAGATTGACCTTCCATCTATTGGGGTCTGGATAGTTCTGTTGCTTAGGGTTCAGCTATGGCAGATTGACCTTCCATCTATTGGGGTCTGCATAGTTCTGTTACTTAGGGTTCAGCTATGGCAGATTGACCTTCCATCTATTGGGGTCTGCATAGTTCTGTTGTTTAGGGTTCAGCTATGGCAGATTGACCTTCCATCTATTGGGGTCTGCATAGTTCTGTTGCTTAGGGTTCAGCTATGGCAGATTGACCTTCCATCTATTGGGGTCTGCATAGTTCTGTTACTTAGGGTTCAGCTATGGCAGATTGACCTTCCATCTATTGGGGTCTGGATAGTTCTGTTGTTTAGGGTTCAGCTATGGCAGATTGCCCTTCCATCTATTGGGGTCTGGATAGTTCTGTTGCTTAGGGTTCAGCTATGGCAGATTGCCCTTCCATCTATTGGGGTCTGCATAGTTCTGTTGCTTAGGGTTCAGCTATGGCAGATTGCCCTTCCATCTATTGGGGTCTGCATAGTTCTGTTGCTTAGGGTTCAGCTATGGCAGATTGCCCTTCCATCTATTGGGGTCTGCATAGTTCTGTTGCTTAGGGTTCAGCTATGGCAGATTGACCTTCCATCTATTGGGGTCTGCAAAGTTCTGTCGCTTGGGGTTCAGCTATGGCAGATTGACCTTCCATCTATTGGGGTCTGCATAGTTCTGTTGCTTAGGGTTCAGCTATGGCAGATTGCCCTTCCATCTATTGGGGTCTGCATAGTTCTGTTGCTTAGGGTTCAGCTATGGCAGATTGACCTTCCATCTATTGGGGTCTGCAAAGTTCTGTTGTTTAGGGTTCAGCTATGGCAGATTGCCCTTCCATCTATTGGGGTCTGCATAGTTCTGTTACTTAGGGTTCAGCTATGGCAGATTGACCTTCCATCTATTGGGGTCTGCATAGTTCTGTTGCTTAGGGTTCAGCTATGGCAGATTGCCCTTCCATCTATTGGGGTCTGCATAGTTCTGTTACTTAGGGTTCAGCTATGGCAGATTGCCCTTCCATCTATTGGGGTCTGCATAGTTCTGTTACTTAGGGTTCAGCTATGGCAGATTGCCCTTCCATCTATTGGGGTCTGCATAGTTTTGGGGGGTGACTCCACTTGGCAGAGCCAGCAGTATGGCTCCAATCATCTTTATGGCTACCATTAAGAGTTGTATCCTACCAACTGACCGCCATTGTAAGAAACATATTGCCCAGTGAACCCCAACCTATTGGTTTTTAGCAAGGATTCCCCCGAAACCTGAAAAGGTTTTAGAGGGTTGCTACCTAGACGGAAATGGAAGGTTCACCTGTTTTCTGTCTCATCCCAGGAGAAGGAGAAGTACGAGCATTCCGGGTTCTTGGTGCAGGAGGAGCGACAACTCTCGCCGTCCACCACGGATATCTGTTTGAGGACCACACCGGAAAACGCCAGATTGGGATAGAGGAGAAAGGTGCAGTTCTGTATGTCTGGAGGGGATAACAGAGCCATCGGTCAATGCCAGAGATCTTCAAATTCATCATTCAGATACAGTACTTGGTGAGACAGCCACCCCTCCCCCTCCATAGGAGTCATGGTTAAACCCTGAGTGAAGTCTGATTGAAACCTTTCGGATGGCTTGTGAGTTTGGAAAGGAGATCGCAGATCTACAGAGCCAGGAGATAGCCCACCCTACCTGTATATATATATATATATATACCTGCACCAATGTAATCTATGGGTGGCATTCTGGCCCCCACTATTAGGGTTGTGTTCTTCCCACTGACCACCAATGTAGGAGGCATTTTCCCAGTTCACCCTAATGGATTTGTTTATTAAGGTTCCCCCGAGACTTGGAAATGAGACATGCAGAGCTGGCTAATGGGTGGTCCTGCCTGGAAACACATCCCATCCCCTGACTGGTAGCCCATGCCGCAAAGCTTAGGACTGGCAGCTGAAGGAAGACGGAGAAGCAAAGACAGGTTCTCATTGTAGATTGGCTTTAACAGGCACAGGTGGGTATAAAATAAGTTTATGTTCATACAGGCTCTAGGTGTGTTTTAGCCCTTGTACACACGGGTCGGACATTCTGACAACCAAATCCGTTGGATTTTGTCCGACGGATCTTGTCCGAAACTGTTGCATACACACGGTTGGACAAAGTTGTCGGAAAATCCGATTGTACATAACGTGATGACGTTATTTTGTTACGACGGGACTACGTTCAGGCTAGTAGCCAATAGCTTTTGTCTAGGAATTTGATCTGAGCATGCGTGGCACTTTGCCCGTCGGAGTAGGCTACACATGATCGGAGTATGTCCGATCGGAGCAATTTTGTCGCAAAATTTTACCGGCAAGTTGGAAAAGTTGGTCCGTCGGATATTCAGACGGAAACAGTCCGATGGAGACCACACACAGTCGGATTATCCGACAAAACGCTCCGATCGGACACATTCCGTCAGAATCTCTGACCGTGTGTACAAGGGCTTAGAGTGGTCCTCTGGGATATGGGGGGGGGGGCACCTACTTTTCTGCACGGTGTTATACTGCAGAGCGAATCCGGAGACGACGTCCTTCAGAGGAGTCACTGCGGTGGGAATATTGGCGGCGGCGTTCTTCAAGCGGCAAATGCTCCTGAAAATAGAAAATTGAGAGCCGGTGTCTGACATCGCACAGCAATATATATATATCGGGCCGGTGGAGCACTGGAGCTGCATGGCAATGGTATGGCCCATTTACAGGAATGTCGAGAGAAGTCTCCACACTGCGAACAGTGGTCTTTGGCCACCACAAACAGTCTCCTATCATCAGATGACCAATCCTATTGTACCCCACAGACCTCCCTACCAGGCACATATTGTATAAAGCAGGGATATGCAATTAGCGGACCTCCAGCTGTTGCAGAACTACAAGTCCCATGAGGCACAGCAAGACTCTGACAGCCACAAGCATGGCACCCAGAGGCAAAGGCATGATGGGACTTGTAGTTTTGCAACAGTTGGAGGTCCGCTGATTGCAGATCCCTGGTATAAAGGAATGATGAGACCAGCCTGTGTTACTACAGAGAGAAGTCTACACTAAATCATCTTCTTATGGTAGGAGATGGAGGGCCTGGTCATTGTATTTCACAATGGCCACCTTTCCACTCTCCTTCTTCACTATCCCTTCCCCACATTACTTATTTATTTTATTTGTGTGTTGTGTGTCACGTTTTGTGTTGTCACTGCACGTGTGATGAGTAGGGTGTCGGTCCTCGGGCCAACCCTGAATGTCTTGTGGGAGGGTGGACATAGGCCTTCTGGCTTGGTTCACCTTCTCTTTGGGGGGGTCTCCCTTCGGGGGAGCCCCTACCCTAGTACCTGGGTGGGTCTGTTTCGGCAGACCTTCCGGAGAAAGGCGGTCGTCTGGTTTTCGGCTGGATGTTTTCGGGCCATGTATTTGGTACCTCAGTCCCCGTCTGGAGCCTAACGCCCCGGGGGATCAGGGTAAGGTCCTTCCTAGTGGAGGACATCAGACACCCGTTGCACGTTTTTGTGTGTCACTCTTGATGTGTGGGCACTTTTTTTGGCACCGGGTGGAAGTTTTTGGGTGTGTTTTACACGCCATAGGCTTTTTCAATAGAAAAAAAAAGGAGATGGTTTTGGTGGCCAAAGATCCAGAGGGTGGACATAGGCCTTCTGGCTTGGTTTCATAGTTTCATAGTTAGTAAGGTTGAATAAAGACACCAGTCCATCCAGTTCAACCTGAGTGTCTACAATTGTCCCTATCCCTGTACATTACACACTCACATTGGTCCCTACCCTCAAGGAGCCCACAATCCAAGGTCCCCATTCATATACTAGGGCCAATTTTGGACAGAAGCCAATTAACCTACCTGCATGTCTTTGGAGTGTGGGGGGAAACCGGAGTACCCGGAGGAAACCCACGCAGGCACAGGGAGAACATGCAAACTCCAAGCAGGTAGAGTCGTGGTTGGGATTTGAACCAGCGACCCTTCTTACTGCTAGGCGAGAGTGCTAACCACTACACCACTGTGCCGCCTTCTCTTCGGGGGAGCCCCTACCCTAGTACCTGGGTAGGTCTGTTTCGGCAGACCTTCCGGAGAAAGGCGGTCGTCTAGTTTCGGCCAGATGGGCCATGTATTCGGTACCTCAGTCCCCATCTGGAGCCTAACGCCCCGGGGGATCAGGGTAAGGTCCTTCCTTGTGGAGGACATCAGACACCCGTTGCACGTTTTTGTGTGTCACTCTTGATGTGTGGGCACTTTTTTTGGCACCGGTTGGAAGTTTTTGGGTGTGTTTTACACGCCATAGGCTTTTTCAATAGAAAAAAAAAAAAGAAGGAGATGGTTTTGGTGGCCAAAGATCCATTGTCCTCAGTGTAGGACAGTGATGGAGAACCTCGGCACTCCAGATGTTTTGGAACTACATTTCCCATGATGCTCAGCTACACTGAAGGGTGCCAGAGCATCATGGGAAATGTAGTTCCCAAACATCTGGGGTGCCGAGGTTCGCCATCACTGGTGTAGGATCTTCAATGAAACAAGAAAAATCGCTCCAGGTGAGGGAGTCTCTGGTTAATCTCCACACACGCTAGCCAGGTGCGATCCCATCTCACATGCCGGGGCGACAAGGAAATGATTGCACTTCCAAAAATCCATTTATTGAAGCTTCATATGACAAGTGGTGGACAGATGGAGCAGGGGACAAAGAGGTAGACGCGTTTCACACAAATCGTCACACTTAGTCATTACCTACTGGAACTAGTCACCACAATCACCTATATACCGCTCTAATGTGTCATCATTAGGGTAATTAACCAATTAAAGTGAGTACTCAGCGGGTGTTACAAAGAATACCGGATAGAATACACGGAACTTACACTCAAATCTGATGTAAAGAGTTCGGTCCAAATCCACCGCCGGAGAACATCTGATCCACCAACTGGACTCGGAGCAAACCCGACACATCAGTCACAATCATTGTATAGTTACAGCAACATACACAAAATAATAGAGAGCTCCATCTGTCCACCACTTGTCATATGAAGCCTCAATAAAAGGATTTTTGGAAGTGCAGCCCCCGTCTGGAATCCTTTCCTTGTGTCCTCAGTGTAGACTTCTCTGTAACTCAGGCTGGTCTCAGCCTTCCTTTATACAATAAACGCTAAGTGCCCCGTAGGGAGGTCTGTGGGGTACAATACGATTAATCATCTGATGGTAGGAGATGGTTTGTGGTGGCCAAAGACCAATCTTATCGTACCCAACAGACCTCCCAACGAGGCAATTATTGTGTATTATATTGTATTATATAAAGCAAGGGTCTTCACATTTTCTCTGCAAAGGGCCAGTTCACTGTCCTTTCCGACTTTACGGGGACCGGACTGAGGTCATCGGGAGTAGAAAATGTCCCAGCTTCAAATGAAGTACACAATGTCCCATCTTTGGTGTCATTAGGAGGAATTGTGCCCCATCATTGGTGTCATTGAGCCCCAATGTTGGTGCCATTGGGAGGAATTGTGCCCCATCATTGGTGTCATTGAGCCCCAATGTTGGTGTCATTGGGAGGAATTGTGCCCCATCATTGGTGTCATTGAGCCCCAATGTTGGTGTCATTAGGAGGAATTGTGTCTCATCATTGCTGTCACTGGGAGAAATGGTGTGCCATCAGTGGTGTCATTGATAGGAATTGTGACCCATTATTGGTCTCATTAGGATCCATTATTGGTGTCATTAGGGGGAACAGAGTCCCAACATTGGTGTCATTGGACCCCAATGTTGGTGTCATTGGTAAGAATTGTGCCTCATCATTGGTGTCATTGGACCCCATTGCTGGTGTCATTAGGAGGAATTGTGCCTCATCATTGGTGTCATTGGACCCCATTGCTGGTGTCATTGGTAAGAATTGTGCCTCATCATTGGTGTCATTGGACCCCATTGCTGGTGTCATTAGGAGGAATTGTGCCTCATCATTGGTGTCATTGGACCCCAATGTTGGTGTCATTGGGAGGAATTGTGCCTCATCATTGGTGTCACTAGGAGAAATGGTGTGCCATCAGTGGTGTCATTGGTAGGAATTGTGACCCATTATTGGTCTCATTAGGATCCATTGTTGGTGTCATTGGGGGGAACAGAGTCCCAACATTGGTGTCATTGAGCCCCATTGTTGGTGCCATTGGGAGGAATTTTGCCTCATCATTGGTGTCATTGGACCCCATTGTTGGTGAAATTGGAACAAATTGTACCCCATCATTGGTGACACTAGGAGGAATAGTGTGCCATCACTGGTGCCATTGGTAGGAATCGTGCCCTATCATTGGTGTCATTAGGATCCATTGTTGGTGTCATTGGGAGGAACTGTGAACCTTTGTTGGTGTCAGTGAATGAAATAGTGCCCAAAGGGCCAGATACAAGCAAGCAAAGGGCCACAGTTTGGAGAGCACTGGTAAAAGGGAATGATGAGACCAGCCTGTGATGTTACAGTGAGAAGTCTACACTAAGGACAATGGTCTTTGGTCACCCCAAACCATCTCTGGCGATCGTATTGTGTCCCACAGACCTCCTCATTAGACGTATATGTGGTCTGTAACTGGCGGGAACTCCAAGAGTAATATATAGAACTTCCAACATGCACCTAGCATTCGACCCCACACACACCATGTCATCTACACCCACATATACCAGGATGTCATCTATATCCTCACATGATATCATACACCTCACATTCCACTCTACACATGCAATGCCATCTACAGTCACCTCTGTCATACACACCAATGCTTTCATTAGCCCAATGTGTGGCACCTTTATGGCAGGCTGGTATGGACAGTGTATGGCCACACAGGATATGGTGGGTGACACCGGGGACACTGTATGCCCTCACAGGACATGGGTGACACCGGGGACACTGTATGCCCTCACAGGACAGGGAAGACACCAGGGACAATGTATGCCCTCACAGGACATGGGTGACACCAGGGATAGTGTATGCCCTCACAGGACATGGGTGACACCAGGGA
Source organism: Lithobates pipiens (assembly GCF_037356315.1). Classification (NCBI taxonomy): domain Eukaryota; kingdom Metazoa; phylum Chordata; class Amphibia; order Anura; family Ranidae; genus Lithobates; species Lithobates pipiens. Next base: position 537,794,531 of record NW_027507718.1, read on the forward strand.
TAGTGTATGCCCTCACAGAAGATGGGTGACACCAGGGACAGCGTATGCCCTCACAGGACATGGGTGACACCAGGGATAGTGTATGCCCTCACAGGACAGGGGTAACACCAGGGACACTGTATGCCCTCACAGGACATGGGTGACACCGGGGACACTGTATGCCCTCACAGGACATGGGTGACACCAGGGATAGTGTATGCCCTCACAGAAGATGGGTGACACCAGGTACAATGTATGCCCTCACAGAAGATGGGTGACACCTGGGACAGCGTATGCCCTCACAGGACAGGGGTAACACCAGGGACAGCGTATGCCCTCACAGGACATGGGTGACACCAGGGATAGTGTATGCCCTCACAGGACATGGGTGACACCAGGGATAGTGTATGCCCTCACAGGACATGGATGACACCAGGGACAATGTATGCCCTCACAGAACAGGGGTGACACCAGGGACAGTGTATGTGCCCTCACAGGACAGGGGTAACACCAGGGACAGCGTATGCCCTCACAGGACAGGGGTGACACCAGGGATAGCGTATGCCCTCACAGAAGATGGGTGACACCAGGGATAGCGTATGCCCTCACAGAAGATGGGTGACACCAGGGACAGTGTATGCCCGCACAGAAGATGGGTGACACCAGGGACAGCGTATGCCCTCACAGAAGATGGGTGACACCAGGGACAGTGTATGCCCTCACAGAAGATGGGTGACACCAGGGATAGTGTATGCCCTCACAGAAGATGGGTGACACCAGGGACAGTGTATGCCCTCACAGAAGATGGGTGACACCAGGGACAGCGTATGCCCTCACAGAAGATGGGTGACACCAGGGACAGTGTATGCCCGCACAGGACAGGGGTGACACCAGGCATAGCGTATGCCCTCACAGAAGATGGGTGACACCAGGGACAGTGTATGCCCTCACAGGACAGGGGTGACACCAGGGACAGTGTATGCCCTCACAGAAGATGGGTGACACCAGGGATAGTGTATGCCCTCACAGAAGATGGGTGACACCAGGGACAGTGTATGCCCGCACAGAAGATGGGTGACACCAGGGACAGCGTATGCCCTCACAGAAGATGGGTGACACCAGGGACAGTGTATGCCCTCACAGAAGATGGGTGACACCAGGGATAGTGTATGCCCTCACAGAAGATGGGTGACACCAGGGACAGTGTATGCCCTCACAGAAGATGGGTGACACCAGGGACAGCGTATGCCCTCACAGAAGATGGGTGACACCAGGGACAGTGTATGCCCTCACAGGACATGGGTGACACCAGGGATAGTGTATGTGCCCTCACAGGACATGGGTGACACCAGGGACAGTGTATGCCCTCACAGGACATGGGTGACACCAGGGATAGTGTATGCCCTCACAGGACATGGGTGACACCAGGGACAATGTATGCCCTCACAGAAGATGGGTGACACCAGGGACAGTGTATGCCCTCACAGAAGATGGGTGACACCAGGGACAGTGTATGCCCTCACAGGACATGGGTGACACCAGGGATAGTGTATGTGCCCTCACAGGACATGGGTGACACCAGGGATAGTGTATGTGCCCTCACAGGACATGGGTGACACCAGGGATAGTGTATGCCCTCACAGGACATGGGTGACACCAGGGATAGTGTATGTGCCCTCACAGGACATGGGTGACACCAGGGATAGTGTATGCCCTCACAGGACATGGGTGACACTGGACTCTCAAATAGCTGGTAGGTGACTTACATGCCATGGGCCATGGTGGAATCTCCAGGGAGGACCGTGAAGAACTGGCACAGAGCGTCGCTGGTACACATCTGCTGACATTGCGCCACATTCTCCACCTCCGTGTCCAACACAGTGATGCCCTCATACTCCACATCCTGAGACAGGAGGTCGGCACAGCCGAGGAATCCTAAAAAATAAGAAGTCAATATACAACACTGCCACAGTCTGTTAGAGTGCCCCCTATTTATGGGTTACATAAGCACACTCTTTTTACAGAGTACACCCCTAATGCCGACCTAACCTGCCACAAACATGGGCAATTCTAATGAAGCCAATGAAAATAAGATACTCAAGCAAACCTTACCTTCATATCTTTATCTCCGCCAGTCCATTCAAAGATATGGGCAGCTGAAGTCATATGTAAATCTTGCTCTGCTGCCTCCCACCTCTTCAGTCAACCTATTATCTCCTTCATGTGACCAGTATGGAGTCTTGGGAGGAGGAAGGACAGAGCCAATCACAACATAGTGCCCACCTCCCAGCCTACCTATTATCTCCTTCATGTGACCAGTATGGAGTCTTGGGAGGAGGAAGAGTGGAGCCAATCACAACATAGTGCCCACCTCCCAGCCTACCTATTATCTGCTTCACGTGACCAGTGTGGAGTCTTGGGAGGAGTAAGGACAGAGCCAATCACAACATGGTGCCCACCTCCCAGCCTACCTATTATCTCCTTCATGGGACCAGTGTGGAGTCTTGGGAGGAGTAAGGACAGAGCCAATCACAACATGGTGCCCATCTCCCAGCCTACCTATTATCTCCTTCATGTAACCAGTGTGGAGTCTTGGGAGGAGTAAGGACAGAGCCAATCACAACATGGTGCCCACCTCCCAGCCTACCTATTATCTCCTTCATGTGACCAGTATGGAGTCTTGGGAGGAGGAAGGATGGAGCCAATCACAACATAGTGCCCACCACCCCAGCCTACCTATTATCTCCTTCATGTGACCAGTATGGAGTCTTGGGGGGAGGAAGGACAGAGCCAATCACAACATAGTGCCCACCTCCCAGCCTACCTATTATCTCCTTCATGTGACCAGTATGGAGTCTTGGGAGGAGGAAGGACAGAGCCAATCACAACATAGTGCCCACCTCCCCAGCCTACCTATTATCTCCTTCATGTGACCAGTATGGAGTCTTGGGGGGAGGAAGGACAGAGCCAATCACAACATAGTGCCCACCTCCCAGCCTACCTATTATCTCCTTCATGTGACCAGTATGGAGTCTTGGGGGGAGGAAGGACAGAGCCAATCACAACATAGTGCCCACCTCCCAGCCTACCTATTATCTCCTTCATGTGACCAGTATGGAGTCTTGGGGGGAGGAAGGACAGAGCCAATCACAACATAGTGCCCACCTCCCCAGCCTACCTATTATCTCCTTCATGTGACCAGTATGGAGTCTTGGGGGGAGGAAGGACAGAGCCAATCACAACATAGTGCCCACCTCCCAGCCTACCTATTATCTCCTTCATGTGACCAATATGGAGTCTTGGGAGGAGGAAGGACAGAGCCAATCACAACATAGTGCCCACCTCCCCAGCCTACCTATTATCTCCTTCATGTGACCAGTATGGAGTCTTGGGGGGATGAAGGACAGAGCCAATCACAACATAGGGCCCACCTCCCAGCCTACCTATTATCTCCTTCATGTGACCAGTATGGAGTCTTGGGAGGAGGAAGGACAGAGCCAATCACAACATAGTGCCCACCTCCCCAGCCTACCTATTATCTCCTTCATGTGACCAGTATGGAGTCTTGGGGGGAGGAAGGACAGAGCCAATCACAACATAGTGCCCACCTCCCAGCCTACCTATTATCTCCTTCATGTGACCAGTATGGAGTCTTGGGAGGAGGAAGGACAGAGCCAATCACAACATAGTGCCCACCTCCCAGCCTACCTATTATCTCCTTCATGTGACCAGTATGGAGTCTTGGGGGGAGGAAGGACAGAGCCAATCACAACATAGTGCCCACCTCCCAGCCTACCTATTATCTCCTTCATGTGACCAGTATGGAGTCTTGGGAGGAGGAAGGACAGAGCCAATCACAACATAGTGCCCACCTCCCAGCCTACCTATTATCTCCTTCATGTGACCAGTATGGAGTCTTGGGGGGAGGAAGGACAGAGCCAATCACAACATAGTGCCCACCTCCCAGCCTACCTATTATCTCCTTCATATGACCAGTATGGAGTCTTGGGAGGAGGAAGGACAGAGCCAATCACAAGATAGCAGAGATTTACATATAACTTTAATTGGCCGGTATTACGGTATATTGGTTGGGTTAGGAGTGATTTCTATGAGGACTCTTCTCATTCATGTTCTCGTTGTGTGCTTCATTTCACGTGGTCAGGTTTGTGACCGGTGTACGGCATGTGGGGCCCGTGGTTCTATTCCAATGTCTCTGACCACTGACTGACTTTATGGAGATGACTCCAGGAGAACACGACTTCTCATACCTTCCATTATATCCTCATCTGTACGGAACTTTACGGAATGTTCTAATATGTCTTCTCTATGTACATTTTCATTTTATCTTTTTGATCTCCATTCAAAGAGCCCCTCGTTCTACGTCACCCTCCCCACCCCCCACCATTGCCCCTCTCAGTCTGCTTGGGGTGTCTCCTGGACATTTCTCATTACCTGGTTCTGTCGCTTGCTTTCCGAAGCCAGAGAAGGCATTATGGATGGATGAGACATTCTCTGGGAGCCCCGACTCCGTACGTTGCAGATAACAGACACACCTATCAGGAAATGAATGCCATGTCAGATACCTATAGAACCCTACACCTAATATCAGATACCTATAGAATTCTACACCTAATATCTGATACCTATAGAACTCTACACCTAATATCAGATACCTATAGAATTCTACACCTAATATCAGATACCTATAGAACTCTACACCTAATATCAGATACCTACAGAACCCTACACCTAATATCAGATCCCTATAGAACTCTACACCTAATATCAGATACCTAATGAACTCTACACCTAATATCAGATACCTATAGAACCCTACACCTAATATCAGATCAGTATAGAACTCTATACCTAATATCAGATACCTACAGAACCCTACACCTAATATCAGATCCCTATAGAACTCTACACCTAATATCAGATACCTACAGAACCCTACACCTAATATCAGATCCCTATAGAACTCTACACCTAATATCAGATACCTACAGAACCCTACACCTAATATCAGATACCTATAGAACTCTACACCTAATATCAGATACCTACAGAACCCTACACCTAATATCAGATCCCTATAGAACTCTACACCTAATATCAGATACCTATAGAACTCTACACCTAATATCAGATCCATATAGAACCCTACACCTAATATCAGATACCTATAGAACTATACACCTAATATCAGATACCTATAGAACTATACACCTAATATCAGATACCTATAGAACCCTACACCTAATATCAGATCCCTATAGAACTCTACACCTAATATCAGATACCTACAGAACCCTACACCTAATATCAGATCCCTATAGAACTCTACACCTAATATCAGATACCTACAGAACCCTACACCTAATATCAGATCCCTATAGAACTCTACACCTAATATCAGATACCTATAGAACTCTACACCTAATATCAGATACCTATAGAACTCTACACCTAATATCAGATCCATATAGAACCCTACACCTAATATCAGATACCTATAGAACTATACACCTAATATCAGATACCTATAGAACTCTACACCTAATATCAGATCCATATAGAACCCTACACCTAATATCAGATACCTATAGAACTCTACACCTAATATCAGATACCTATAGAACCCTACACCTAATATCAGATACCTATAGAACCCTACACCTAATATCAGATCCCTATAGAACTCTACACCTAATATCAGATACCTACAGAACCCTACACCTAATATCAGATCCCTATAGAACTCTACACCTAATATCAGATACCTACAGAACCCTACACCTAATATCAGATACCTATAGAACTCTACACCTAATATCAGATACCTACAGAACCCTACACCTAATATCAGATCCCTATAGAACTCTACACCTAATATCAGATACCTATAGAACTCTACACCTAATATCAGATCCATATAGAACCCTACACCTAATATCAGATACCTATAGAACTATACACCTAATATCAGATACCTATAGAACCCTACACCTAATATCAGATCCCTATAGAACTCTACACCTAATATCAGATACCTACAGAACCCTACACCTAATATCAGATCCCTATAGAACTCTACACCTAATATCAGATACCTACAGAACCCTACACCTAATATCAGATCCCTATAGAACTCTACACCTAATATCAGATACCTATAGAACTCTACACCTAATATCAGATACCTATAGAACTCTACACCTAATATCAGATCCATATAGAACCCTACACCTAATATCAGATCCCTATAGAACTCTACACCTAATATCAGATCCATATAGAACTCTACACCTAATATCAGATCCATATAGAACCCTACACCTAATATCAGATACCTATAGAACTCTACACCTAATATCAGATACCTATAGAACCCTACACCTAATATCAGATACCTATAGAACCCTACACCTAATATCAGATCCCTATAGAACTCTACACCTAATATCAGATACCTACAGAACCCTACACCTAATATCAGATCCCTATAGAACTCTACACCTAATATCAGATACCTATAGAACTCTACACCTAATATCAGATACCTATAGAACTCTACACCTAATATCAGATCAATATAGAACTCTACACCTAATATCAGATCAATATAGAACTCTACACCTAATATCAGATACCTACAGAACTCTACACCTAATATATGATACCTATAGAACTCTACACCTAATATCAGATCCATATAGAACTCTACACTTAATATCAGATACCTACAGAACGCTACACCTAATATCAGATACCTATAGAACTCTACACCTAATATCAGATCCATATAGAACCCTACACCTAATATCAGATACCTATAGAACTCTACACCTAATATCAGATACCTATAGAACCCTACACCTAATATCAGATACCTATAGAACTCTACACCTAATATCAGATACCTATAGAACCCTACACCTAATATCAGATACCTATAGAACCCTACACCTAATATCAGATCCCTATAGAACTCTACACCTAATATCAGATACCTACAGAACCCTACACCTAATATCAGATCCCTATAGAACTCTACACCTAATATCAGATACCTATAGAACTCTACACCTAATATCAGATACCTATAGAACTCTACACCTAATATCAGATCAATATAGAACTCTACACCTAATATCAGATCAATATAGAACTCTACACCTAATATCAGATACCTACAGAACTCTACACCTAATATATGATACCTATAGAACTCTACACCTAATATCAGATCCATATAGAACTCTACACTTAATATCAGATACCTACAGAACGCTACACCTAATATATGATACCTATAGAACTCTACACCTAATATCAGATCCATATAGAACCCTACACCTAATATCAGATACCTATAGAACTCTACACCTAATATCAGATACCTATAGAACCCTACACCTAATATCAGATCCCTATAGAACTCTACACCTAATATCAGATACCTACAGAACCCTACACCTAATATCAGATCCCTATATAACTCTACACCTAATATCAGATACCTATAGAACCCTACACATAATATCAGATACCTATAGAACTCTACACCTAATATCAGATACCTATAGAACCCCACACCTACTATCAGATCCCTATAGAACTCTACACTAATATCAGATCCATATAGAACCCTACACCTAATATCAGATACCTATAGAACCCTACACCTAATATCAGATCCCTATAGAACTCTACACCTAATATCAGATCCATATAGAACCCTACACCTAATATCAGATACCAATAGAACCCTACACCTAATATCAGATCCATATAGAACTCTACACTTAATATCAGATACCTACAGAACTCTACACCTAATATATGATACCTATAGAACTCTACACCTAATATCAGATCCATATAGATCCCTACACCTAATATCAGATCCCTATAGAACTCTACACCTAATATCAGATACTTACAGAACCCTAAACCTAATATCAGATCCATATAGAACCCTACACCTAATATAAGATACCTATAGAACCCTACACCTAATATCAGATCCATATAGAACTCTACACTTAATATCAGATACCTACAGAACTCTACACCTAATATATGATACCTATAGAACTCTACACCTAATATCAGATCCCTATAGAACTCCACACCTAATATCAGATCCCTATAGAACTCCACACCTAATATCAGATCCCTATAGAACTCTACACCTAATATATGATACCTATAGAACCCTACACCTAATATCAGATACCTACAGAACTCTACACCTAATATCCGATCCATATAGAACTCTACACCTGATATCAGATCCGTATAGAACTCTACACCTAATATCAGATACCTATAGAACTCTACACCTAATATCAGATGCATATAGAACCCCACACCTAATATCAGATCCCTATAGAACTCTACACCTAATATCAGATCCATATAGAACTCTACACCTAATATCAGATACCTATAGAACTCTACACCTAATATCAGATCCATATAGAACTCTACACCTAATTTTAGATCCCTATAGAACTCTACACCTAATATCAGATCCATATAGAACTCTACACCTAATATCAGATCCATATAGAACTCTACACCTACTATCAGATCCCTATAGAACTCTACACCTAATATCAGATCCATATAGAACTCTACACCTAATATCAGATCCCTATAGAACTCTACACCTAATATCAGATCCATATAGAACTCTACACCTAATATCAGATCCCTATAGAACTCTACACCTAATATCAGATCCCTATAGAACTCTACACCTAATATCAGATCCATATAGAACTCTACACCTAATATCAGATCCATATAGAACTCTATACCTAATATCAGATCCATATAGAACCCTACACCTAATATCAGATCCATATAGAACTCTATACCTAATATCAGATCCCTATAGAACTCTACACCTAATATCAGATCCATATAGAACTCTACACCTAATATCAGATCCATATAGAACTCTACACCTAATATCAGATCTCTATAGAACTCTACACCTAATATCAGATCCCTATAGAACTCTACACCTAATATCAGATCCATATAGAACTCTACACCTAATATCAGATCCATATAGAACTCTATACCTAATATCAGATCCATATAGAACCCTACACCTAATATCAGATCCATATAGAACTCTATACCTAATATCAGATACCTATAGAACTCTACACCTAATATCAGATCAGTATAGAACTCTACACCTAATATCAGATCCATATAGAACTGTACACCTAATATCAGATCCCTATAGAACTCTACACCTAATATCAGATACCTACAGAACCCTAAACCTAATATCAGATCCATATAGAACCCTACACCTAATATCAGATACCTATAGAACCCTACACCTAATATCAGATCCATATAGAACTCTACACCTAATATCAGATCCATATAGAACTCTACACTTAATATCAGATACCTACAGAACGCTACACCTAATATATGATACCTATAGAACTCTACACCTAATATCAGATACCTATAGAACCCTACACCTAATATCAGATCCATATAGAACTCTACACCTAATATCAGATCCGTATAGAACTCTACACCTAATATCAGATCCATATAGAACTCTACACCTAATATCAGATCCATATAGAACTCTACACCTGATTTCAGATCCGTATAGAACTCTACACCTAATATCAGATACCTATAGAACTCTACACCTAATATCAGATGCATATAGAACCCTACACCTAATATCAGATCCCTATAGAACTCTACACCTAATATTAGATCCATATAGAACTCTACACCTAATATCAGATCCCTATAGAACTCTACACCTAATATCAGATCCGTATAGAACTCTACACCTAATATCAGATCCGTATAGAACTCTACACCTAATATCAGATCCATATAGAACTCTACACCTAATATCAGATCCATATAGAACTCTACACCTAATATCAGATCCATATAGAACTCTACACCTAATATCAGATCCCTATAGAACTCTATACCTAATATCAGATACCTATAGAACTCTACACCTAATATCAGATCCATATAAAACTCTACACCTAATATCAGATCAGTATAAAACTCTACACCTAATATCAGATCCATATAGAACTCTACACCTAATATCAGATCCCTATAGAACTCTACACCTAATATATGATACCTATAGAACCCTACACCTAATATCAGATCCCTATAGAACTCTACACCTAATATCAGATACCTACAGAACCCTAAACCTAATATCAGATCCATATAGAACCCTGCACCTAATATCAGATACCTATAGAACCCTACACCTAATATCAGATCCATACAGAACTCTACACTTAATATCAGATACCTACAGAACTCTACACCTAATATATGATACCTAAAGAACTCTACACCTAATATCAGATACCTATAGAACCCTACACCTAATATCAGATCAATATAGAACTCTACACCTAATATCAGATACCTACAGAACTCTACACCTAATATATGATACCTATAGAACTCTACACCTAATATCAGATCCCTATAGAACTCTACACCTAATATCAGATCCCTATAGAACTCTACACCTAATATATGATACCTTTAGAACCCTACAGCTAATATCAGATACCTACAGAACTCTACACCTAATATCAGATCCATATAGAACTCTACACCTGATATCAGATCCGTATAGAACTCTACACCTAATATCAGATACATATAGAACTCTACACCTTATATCAGATGCATATAGAACCCTAAACCTAATATCAGATCCCTATAGAACTCTACACCTAATATCAGATCCATATAGAACTCTACACCTAATATCAGATCCCTATAGAACTCTACACCTAATATCAGATCCATATAGAACTCTACACCTAATATCAGATCCCTATAGAACTCTACACCTAATATCAGATCCATATAGAACTCTACACCTAATATCAGATCCGTATAGAACTCTACACCTAATATCAGATCCATATAGAACTCTACACCTAATATCAGATCCATATAGAACTCTACACCTAATATCAGATCCATATAGAACTCTACACCTAATATCAGATCCCTATAGAACTCTACACCTAATATTAGATCCATATAGAACTCTACACCTAATATCAGATCCCTATAGAACTCTACACCTAATATCAGATCCATATAGAACTCTACACCTAATATCAGATCCGTATAGATCTCTACACCTAATATCAGATCCATATAGAACTCTACACCTAATATCAGATCCCTATAGAACTCTACACCTAATATCAGATCCATATAGAACTCTACACCTAATATCAGATCCCTATAGAACTCTACACCTAATATCAGATCCATATAGAACTCTACACCTAATATCAGATCCCTATAGAACTCTACACCTAATATCAGATCCATATAGAACTCTACACCTAATATCAGATCCGTATAGAACTCTACACCTAATATCAGATCCATATAGAACTCTACACCTAATATCAGATCTGTATAGTTCTCTACACCTAATATCAGATCCATATAGAACTCTACACCTAATATCAGATCCATATAGGACTCTACACCTAATATCAGATCCATATAGAACTCTACACCTAATATCAGATCCATATAGAACTCTATACCTAATATTAGATCCATATAGAACTCTACACCTAATATCAGATCCCTATAGAACTCTACACCTAATATCAGATCCATATAGAACTCTACACCTAATATCAGATCCATATAGAACTCTACACCTAATATCAGATCCCTATAGAACTCTACACCTAATATCAGATCCATATAGAACTCTACACCTAATATCAGATCCCTATAGAACTCTACACCTAATATCAGATCCATATAGAACTCTACACCTAATATCAGATACCTATAGAACCCTACACCTAATATCAGATCAATATAGAACTCTACACCTAATATCAGATACCTACAGAACTCTACACCTAATATATGATACCTATAGAACTCTACACCTAATATCAGATCCCTATAGAACTCTACACCTAATATCAGATCCCTATAGAACTCTACACCTAATATATGATACCTTTAGAACCCTACACCTAATATCAGATACCTACAGAACTCTACACCTAATATCAGATCCATATAGAACTCTACACCTGATATCAGATCCGTATAGAACTCTACACCTAATATCAGATACCTATAGAACTCTACACCTTATATCAGATGCATATAGAACCCTAAACCTAATATCAGATCCCTATAGAACTCTACACCTAATATCAGATCCATATAGAACTCTACACCTAATATCAGATCCCTATAGAACTCTACACCTAATATCAGATCCATATAGAACTCTACACCTAATATCAGATCCCTATAGAACTCTACACCTAATATCAGATCCATATAGAACTCTACACCTAATATCAGATCCGTATAGAACTCTACACCTAATATCAGATCCATATAGAACTCTACACCTAATATCAGATCCATATAGAACTCTACACCTAATATCAGATCCATATAGAACTCTACACCTAATATCAGATCCCTATAGAACTCTACACCTAATATTAGATCCATATAGAACTCTACACCTAATATCAGATCCCTATAGAACTCTACACCTAATATCAGATCCATATAGAACTCTACACCTAATATCAGATCCGTATAGATCTCTACACCTAATATCAGATCCATATAGAACTCTACACCTAATATCAGATCCCTATAAAACTCTACACCTAATATCAGATCCCTATAGAACTCTACACCTAATATCAGATCCATATAGAACTCTACACCTAATATCAGATCCCTATAGAACTCTACACCTAATATCAGATCCATATAGAACTCTACACCTAATATCAGATCCGTATAGAACTCTACACCTAATATCAGATCCATATAGAACTCTACACCTAATATCAGATCCGTATAGATCTCTACACCTAATATCAGATCCATATAGAACTCTACACCTAATATCAGATCCATATAGGACTCTACACCTAATATCAGATCCATATAGAACTCTACACCTAATATCAGATCCATATAGAACTCTATACCTAATATTAGATCCATATAGAACTCTACACCTAATATCAGATCCCTATAGAACTCTACACCTAATATCAGATCCATATAGAACTCTACACCTAATATCAGATCCATATAGAACTCTACACCTAATATCAGATCCCTATAGAACTCTACACCTAATATCAGATCCATATAGAACTCTACACCTAATATCAGATCCCTATAGAACTCTACACCTAATATCAGATCCATATAGAACTCTACACCTAATATCAGATCCCTATAGAACTCTACACCTAATATCAGATCCATATAGAACTCTACACCTAATATCAGATCCGTATAGAACTCTACACCTAATATCAGATCCATATAGAACTCTGCACCTAATATCAGATCCGTATAGATCTCTACACCTAATATCAGATCCATATAGAACTCTACACCTAATATCAGATCCATATAGGACTCTACACCTAATATCAGATACATATAGAACTCTACACCTAATATCAGATCCATATAGAACTCTATACCTAATATTAGATCCATATAGAACTCTACACTTAATATCAGATCCCTATAGAACTCTACACCTAATATTAGATCCATATAGAACTCTACACCTAATATCAGATCCCTATAGAACTCTACACCTAATATCAGATCCATATAGAACTCTACACCTAATATCAGATCCCTATAGAACTCTACACCTAATATCAGATCCATATAGAACTCTACACCTAATATCAGATCCATATAGAACTCTACACCTAATATCAGATCCATATAGGACTCTACACCTAATATCAGATCCATATAGAACTCTACACCTAATATCAGATCCATATAGAACTCTACACCTAATATCAGATCCATATAGAACTCTATACCTAATATCAGATCCCTATAGAACTCTACACCTAATATTAGATCCATATAGAACTCTACACCTAATATCAGATCCCTATAGAACTCTACACCTAATATCAGATCCATATAGAACTCTACACCTAATATCAGATCCGTATAGATCTCTACACCTAATATCAGATCCATATAGAACTCTACACCTAATATCAGATCCGTATAGAACTCTACACCTAATATCAGATCCATATAGAACTCTACACCTAATATCAGATCTGTATAGTTCTCTACACCTAATATCAGATCCATATAGAACTCTACACCTAATATCAGATCCATATAGGACTCTACACCTAATATCAGATCCATATAGAACTCTACACCTAATATCAGATCCATATAGAACTCTATACCTAATATTAGATCCATATAGAACTCTACACTTAATATCAGATCCCTATAGAACTCTACACCTAATATTAGATCCATATAGAACTCTACACCTAATATCAGATCCCTATAGAACTCTACACCTAATATCAGATCCATATAGAACTCTACACCTAATATCAGATCCCTATAGAACTCTACACCTAATATCAGATCCATATAGAACTCTACACCTAATATCAGATCCATATAGAACTCTACACCTAATATCAGATCCATATAGGACTCTACACCTAATATCAGATCCATATAGAACTCTACACCTAATATCAGATCCATATAGAACTCTACACCTAATATCAGATCCATATAGAACTCTATACCTAATATCAGATCCCTATAGAACTCTACACCTAATATTAGATCCATATAGAACTCTACACCTAATATCAGATCCCTATAGAACTCTACACCTAATATCAGATCCATATAGAACTCTACACCTAATATCAGATCCGTATAGATCTCTACACCTAATATCAGATCCATATAGAACTCTACACCTAATATCAGATCCATATAGAACTCTACACCTAATATCAGATCCCTATAGAACTCTACACGTAATATCAGATCCGTATAGAACTCTACACCTAATATCAGATCCATATAGAACTCTACACCTAATATCAGATCCGTATAGATCTCTACACCTAATATCAGATCCATATAGAACTCTACACCTAATATCAGATCCATATAGAACTCTACACCTAATATCAGATCCCTATAGAACTCTACACCTAATATCAGATCCATATAGAACTCTACACCTAATATCAGATCCATATAGAACTCTACACCTAATATCAGATCCAACCTCAACCCCAACTCTAACCCTAACCCCAACCCTAATTCTAACCCCAACCCTAATTCTAACCCCAACCCTAATTCTAACCCCAACCCCAATTCTAAACCTAACCCCAACCCTACTTCTAACCCCAACTCTAACCCCAATTCTAACCCTAACTCTAACCCCAATTCTAACCCCAACTCTAATCCCAATTCTAACCCCAACCCTAATTCTAACCAGGACCCCAACCCTAATTCTAACCCCTACTCTAATTCTAACCCCAACCCCAATTCTAACCCCAACCCTAATTCTAACCCCAATTCTAAGCCTAACCCCAACCCTAATTCTAAGCCTAACCCCAATTCTAACCCCAACCCTAATTCTAACCCCAATTCTAACCCCAACCCTAATTCTAACCCCTACTCTAATTCTAACCCCAACCCCAATTCTAACCCCAACCCTAATTCTAACCCCAATTCTAAGCCTAACCCCAACCCTAATTCTAACCCCAATTCTAATGCCTAACCCCAACCCTAATTCTAAGCCTAACCCCAATTCTAACCCCAACCCTAATTCTAACCCCAATTCTAACCCCAATTCTAACCCCTACTCTAATTCTAACCCCAACCCCAATTCTAACCCCAACCCTAATTCTAACCCCAATTCTAAGCCTAACCCCAACCCTAATTCTAACCCCAATTCTAAGCCTAACCCCAACCCTAATTCTAAGCCTAACCCCAATTCTAACCCCAACCCTAATTCTAACCCCAAATTCTAACCCCAACCCTAATTCTAACCCCTACTCTAATTCTAACCCCAACCCCAATTCTAACCCCAACCCTAATTCTAACCCAATACTAAGCCTAACCCCAACCCTAATTCTAACCCCAATTCTAAGCCTAACCCCAACCCTAATTCTAAGCCTAACCCTAATTCTAACCCCTACCCTAATTCTAACCCCAATTCTAAGCCTAACCTCAACCCTAATTCTAACCCCAACCCCAACTCTAAGTCTCAAGGCTAAACAAAGCAAACCAAACTATGGAGGATCTTATCACGGCTTCAAGCCAAAAATAGCAATTCCATAAAACTTTGGCTTCCTCTCTCCCCGGTACAGACCACCCCCCCCCCCCAGTAAAGATCTCCCCCTCTTTACCACTACACCTCCCCCAGCCCAGATCACCTTCCCAATACAACTCCCCCAGTATAGATCTCACAACTACAGATCCCCCATCACAGACCATCCCCCCACCAATACAACTCCCCCAGTACAGATCTCCCCCTCACCACTACAGCTCTCCAAAGCACAGACCCCCCCCAACAAATACAGCTCCCCATCACAGACCATTCCCCCACCAATACAACTCCCCCAGTCCAGATCTCCCCCCTCACCACTACAGCTCCTCCAGCAAAACAACTACAGATGAGGTGAAGACATAGTTTAGAGGAGAGAGACATGAAGGTTGGAGATGAGTATACCAATTAGCTTGGAAGAATGAAGATATGAAGACTGGGACGGGGTGAGGAGGACAAATATGATGTTGATGAGGGTGAAGGTTGGAGGTATGGAGAAGGTCAGGTTTAGTAAGGTAAAGCAAGTTCTCCTGAATGGATGAGAGAAGAGACTGAGGACTGAAGAGAAGAAAGATGGAGGAAGGATGGAAGGGATGGAGGGATGGAAGGATGGAAGGATGGAAGGATGGAGGGATGGAAGGGATGGAAGGATGGAGGGATGGAAGGATGGACGGATGGAAGGATGGAAGGATGAAAGGATGGAAGGATGAGGATGGAAGGATGGAAGGATGGAAGGATGGAAGGAGGATGGAAGGATGAAAGGATGAAAGGATGGAGGGATGGAAGGATGGAAGGATGGAGGGATGGAAGGGATGGAAGGGATGGAAGGATGAAGGATGAGGGATGGAAGGGATGGAAGGATGGAAGGGATGGAAGGATGGAGGATGGAAGGGATGGAAGGATGGAGGGATGGAAGGATGGAGGGATGGAAGGATGGAAGGATGGAGGGATGGAAGGATGGAGGATGGAGGGATGGAAGGATGGACGGAGAAGGATGGAGGGATGGAAGAGGAGGGGATGGAAGGATGGGGATGGAGGGATGGAGGGATGGAAGGATGGAAGGATGGAGGGATGGAAGGATGGAGGATGGGAAGGGATGGAGGGAAAGGAGGGGGATGGAGGATGGAAGGATGGAGGGATGAAAGGATGGAGGATGAAGGATGGAGGGATGGAAGGATGGAGGATGGAGGGGGAGGGATGGGAAGATGGAGGATGGAAGGATGGAGGGATGGAAGGATGGACGGATGGAAGATGGAAGGATGGACGGATGGAAGGATGGAAGGATGGAGGGATGGAAGGATGGAGGATGGAGGGATGGAAGGGATGGAAGGATGGAAGGATGGAGGAGATGGAGGGATGGAAGGATGGAGGGATGGAAGGATGGACGGATGGAAGGATGGAAGGAGGGACGGATGGAAGGATGGAGGGGATGGAGGGATGGAAGGATGGAAGGGGAAGATGGGAGGGATGGAGGGATGGAAGGATGGAAGGGGAGGGATGGAAGGATGGAGGGATGGAAGGATGGAGGGATGGAGGGAAGGATTGGAGGATGGAAGGATGGAGGGATGGAGGGATGGAGGGATGGAGGGACGGGATGGAAGGATGGAAGGATGGAAGGATGGACGGATGGAAGGATGTGAAGGGATGGAAGGATGGACGGAATGGAAGGATGGAAGGATGGACGGATGGAAGGATGGAAGGATGGACGGGATGGAAGGATGGAAGGATGGAGGGATGGAAGGATGGAAGGATGGGGATGGAAGGATGGAAGGATGGAAGGGATGGAAGGGATGGAGGGATGGAAGGATGGAGGATGGAAGGATGGAAGGATGGAGGGATGGAAGGATGGACGGATGGAAGGGATGGAAGGATGGGAAGGATGGACGGATGGGGATGGAAGGATGGAGGGATGGAGGGATGGAGGGATGGAAGGATGGAGGGATGGAGGGATGGAAGGATGGAAGGATGGAGGGATGGAAGGATGGACGGATGAAGGAAGGATGGAAGGATGGAGGGATGGAAGGATGGGAAGGATGGAGGGATGGAAGGATGGAGGGATGGAAGGATGGAAGGATGGAAGGGATGGAAGGGATGGGAAGGATGGAAGGATGGGAGGATGGAGGATGGAGGATGGAAGGGATGGAGGATGGAGGGATGGAAGGATGGAGGGATGGAGGGATGGAAGGATGGAAGGGATGGAGGGATGGAAGGATGGAAGGATGGACGGATGGAAGGAAGGAAGGGATGGATGGAAGGATGGGAGGGATGGAAGGATGGAGGATGGAAGGGATGGAAGGATGGAAGGATGGAAGGATGGACAGATGGAAGGATGGAGGGATGGAAGCATGGGAGGGATGGATGGATGGGAGGGATGGAAGGATGGAAGGATGGAAGGAGGAGCTTCTCAGAAGAACTCACCAGAGCTCTTCATGGGAGGAAGAAGGTAAAGAACTGGCAAAGAGGATTCTGGGTACAGAGCTCCTGACATACAGTCACATCGAAGGCCCTGTCCTTTGCGATGATCGTCCCGGAGAAGAAGGTGTCGGGGAAAATCAGATCTGCACAACCATTCAAACCTGAAGACGGAAGATTCCAGAATTATTTCTACTCCATGGAGAAGAATTATTATACAGGAATGAAAATGTCAGTTTTATCAGAAGACCGGATTATACTTTCCAAGAGGTTTACCCGATCACATCCCCCATAATCACCAATCACATCCCCATAATCACCATCACATCCCCCATAACCACCAATCACATCCCCCATAATCACCAATCACACCCCCCATAATCACCAATCACATCCCCCATAATCACCAAATCACATCCCCCATAATCACCAATCACATCCCCATAATCACCATCACATCCCATAACCACCAATCACACCCCCCCATAATCACCAATCACATCCCCCATAATCACCAATCAAACCCCCATAACTACCAATCACACCCCCCATAATCACCAATCACACCCCCCATAATCACCAATCACACCCCCATAACTACCAATCACATCCCCATAAGTACCAATCACACCCCCCATAATCACCAATCACATCCCCCATAATCACCAATCACATCCCCCCCATAATCACCAATCCACATCCCCCATAAATCACCAATCCACGCATCCCCCATAA